>NC_082714.1:82000362-82300362 GCF_030144855.1 Hypanus sabinus
GGATGGTAAGGGTCCTTAGTGAGAGCTGTCAGCCTGTGATTGCTGAGCTGCCCTCCCACCTGCATACAGGCAGAAGCTAAAGAGCAAGGCTCTAGAGATGCGGACAACAAAAGGTGGCCGTGGGAGGCAGAGGAGTGGCTATGGGATTGCTTCGAGTCAGTGGACTAGGCCGGGATCAAGGGCTCATCTGAATGAATATACCCGGATAGTCACAGACTTTATAAACATTTAGACAAGTGTGCCCCACAAAATCATTCAGCAACTTCCCCAACCAGATGCCCTGGATGAGTCATAAGGTCATGTCATCTCCTGAAGGCCAGATCAGAGACATTCAGGTCTGGTGATTAAGTAAGATACAAATGGTCTAGGGGAGATCTCCAGAAAGTCACCTTACGGGCAAAGTGGCCATTCCGGACCAACACTGAATCACAGAAGGATGTTCGACATCTGTGGCAGGGCTTGAATGCTATCACCTCCGACAGGGTGAAACCCAGTCGCAGAGATAACGACAAGGCTTCACTCCCAGGTCAGCTCAATTCTTTTTATCCCTCACTTTGAGTGCCAACACATGGAGGAACCTTCATGAACTGGCACGGCCCCCAGTGACCCTGTGATTTCAGTCTCTGTGGCCGACATGAGAGCATCCTTCAGGAGTGTGAACCCATTGAAAGCATCCGGCCCAGATGGGGTACCTGGCCAAGTACTAAAGGTCAGCTGGCTGGAGTGTTCACCGATAAACCTCTTACTTTGGCAGTCTAAGGTATCTAGTAGGCTTCAGTTACACCCATACCTACGAAAAGCATGGTAACCTGCCTCAAGGACCATCGTCCAGTAGCACTTACACCCACAGTGGTGAAGTGCTTTGAGGGGTTGCTGAGCGTAATTACAAAAAATGCATGGCAGCTCTTCAACTTCTTCGGCAAGTCCTGACGAAGGGTCTCGGCCCGAAACGTCGACAGCGCTTCTCCCTTTAGATGCTGCCTGGCCTGCTGTGTTCCACCAGCATTTCGTGTGTGTTACTTCAAGTTCTTTAGAAGTTTGCGAAGGGTCAGCACAGTATCTAAACTTTGACAAACTTCCACGGATGTGTAGTGGAGAGTATATTGACTGGCTGCATCACGGCCTGGTATGGAAACAGTAATGCCCTTGAACGGAAATCCTACAAAAAGTAGCAGGCACGGCCCAGACCATCATGAGTAAAGCCCTCCCCATCACCTCCCCATGGAGTGTTGTCCCTGGAAAGCAGCGTCCATCATCAGAGACTCTGCCCACCCAGGCCATGCTCTCTTCTCGCTGTTGACATCAGGAAGGTGGTACAGGAGCCCGGGACTCTTGCCACCAGGTTATTACCCCTCAACCATCAGGCTCATGAAGCAAAGGGATAACTTCACTCACCCCAGCACTGAACTGATCTAACAACCTATGGACTTGCTTTCAAGGACTCTTCATCTCATGTTCTCAATATTTATTTCTATTTTTGTATTTGCATAGTTTGTTGTTTGCCTGCTGAGTGCTGCCTTTCATTGATTCGGTTGTGCTTCTTGAATTTTCGGTGCATGTCCACAAGAAAGCGAATCCTAGGGTTGTCCAGTATATGATGACGTGTATGTGCTTTGATAATACATTTACTTCGTACTTTGAAGATGTTTTCGATGGTGGAGAGCTTTGTGGCTTGAGACTTGAGACCCAGCTGAGCCTACAACCCTCTGCAGCCTCTTGTGATCCTGAGCATTGGAAGCTGCAGGCCAGGCGGTGCAGCTGCTCAAACTCGCAACGAATCACAGCCACTGGTGTGCCGCCTTCATGGCTGCCCCAGTGTGTTGGGTCCAGAGTAGATCCTCTGAGATGTTGATGTCCAGGAACGTCAAGCTGCTCACCCTTGCCACTGCTGTCCCCTCAGTGAGTTCCCATGCACGTCTCCCTGACTTCCTGAAGTCCAGGTTAATTTCCTTTGTCTTGCTTATTTTGCATGTGAGGTTGTGACACCACTCAATTTATCCCCATATTTGTCACCATATACAACCCTGAGATTCATTACCTTGTGGGCATTTACATTAAACTTAAATTAAGAAAGTATACATAACTTACAAGATAAAATATAAACATAATGAAGCGAGAAAATCTGCAGATGCTGAAGATCCAGGCAACAGGCCCGAAATGTTGACTGTTCTCTTTTCCACAGAAGCTGCCCGGCCTGCTGAGTTCCTCCAGCATTTTGTGTGTGCTGCTCAGATTTCCAGCATCTGCAGCCTTTCTCTTGTTTCTCCTTTGAACTTAAACATTCCCACCCTCTGGTATTAGACATTTCAAGTCTAGGAAAAAGATACTGGCTGTTTACCCTACCTGTGTCTCTCATGATGCTATAAACCTTTATCAAGTCTCCACTCGGCCTATGACACTCCAGAGAAAGCAACCCAGGTTTGTCTAACAGATATCTCCACCACAACCTCTGGCAGCACATTCCTGGCACCCGCTGCTCTCTGAGTAAAAACAAATTTGCCCACATCTCCATCAGACTCCCCCTCTCATCCTAAATGCATGTACCCTGGTACTTTGATTCTGGGGGAAAAGGATACAGGCTGTCTACTCTGTCTTAATGTTGAACAAGGCAGTCTCCTTGAGAACTTTATTCTCTTTTCACCCCCCCAGAGGGAGCTCGTTTCCGGGTGAAACAGTTGGCATGGCATCCCAAAGTTCCATGTGCTCTAAGGATCGTTCAGGAGGCGTCACCGTGGTGAGAGAGAGGGGATGTTGGGACGTGGCCCTGAGGCCTAGTTGTCTGAAGGGCACTGAGTGCGTCCTCCAGCACTGAGAAACTCACGGGAGAGGTCAAGGTTTACTGGGAGAGTTCCGGAGAAGGGAGACATTGGTGCTCTGGTACCCACGATGGGAGGTGGTAGGGATCTGGGAAAAGTGCAATGGGATCAATGTACATAAAACAGTGGCCCTTCGGCCCACAATGTTGTGCCAACCTTTTTAACCTACTCCACGATCAATCTAACCCTTCATTCCTACACACCCCATAGCCCTCCATTTTTCTGTCAAAGCGACTCTTGAATGTCCCAAATGATTCTGCCCCTACCAGCACCTCCAGCAGTGCACCCCAGGTGCCCACCACTCTGTGTAAAATCGAAAAGCAAACTACCTCTGGCGTCCCTAAGCATTGTTCCACTCACTTTAAGCAGATGTCCTTGGGTGTTGGCCGTTGCTGCCCTGGCAATAGGACTCGATATTTGTGCCTCTCATAATCTTCTGCACCTCTATCAAGCCACATCTCATCTTTCTTTGCTAATTTGCCCAACCAGTCTGATCCAGACAGCATCCTGGTGAATCTCCTCTGCACCCTCTCTAAAGCTTCCACACCCTGCCTATAGAGAGGTGACCAGAACTCAGCGTGCAGTGGCTCGCTCTTGCACGCGCAGACTTTCCACTGTCGATGAGTATTTGGTGGTCAGCACGGAATTGGTGGCTCAAGGGGATATGCGCTATCTCTTGTTACAGCAGGGGTGTGCTTCCCGTTCGGGGACCAGAGGGTAAAATGGTGAGGGATGTGGGGATGCTTGTGAGCAGCCACGGTGTCCTCGCAGTTGGAATCAGTCACACTGATCGGAGAGGAATGGTTTCCGGGGGTGAGTGACAGGAAGAGTCCAGGATTGGGTCTGCTGCAGAATGGGACAGATGTCACCTTTTCCCTGGGGATTACTCTACAAGAGTCACATTGTGAGAAGGAGCTAGCTTTTGGCCTACAGCGAATGGAATGGGTGGGAGGTATTGGATGTTCTAGAGTTCTGCAATAAAGCCCTGATGGTATTTTCCTTGGCCTCAGGACCACTCTGTCAGTGTGCTGGCTGTGGCCTCCACGGTTGCCCACGAGCTGGGCCACAACCTGGGCATCAGCCACGATACAGCCGACCGGCTTTGTGACTGTCAGAATCCGCGGAGACTGGGCGGGTGTATCATGGAGCCGTCCACGGGGTACGTATACTGTGGAGGGGTGGGGCAGGCTGGGGAGAAGTGGCGAGGAGAGAGGGAGAGCTGAGGCAGGGCATGCTGTGGCCGGGACAGCAAGGAGGTAGTGTGGAAGGAGGGAATGAGTGAGGGAGCCTGGATGGTTGCTGGGAGGGGTGGTGAAGGAGGGAGTGCCGTGGGAGGGAGAGCTTTGGGAGTACCAGCAGGGAGGGGGTCAGTGTGGAGGGAGCACTGCACCACCCCGGTGAGAGATCTGAGGCCTCTATCTCGTTGGCAGGTTCCTCCCAGGCCAGGTCTTCAGCAGCTGCAGTCGGAGCGACCTGGAGCACAGCCTGCGACACGGAGAGGCGATGTGCCTCTTCAACTTCCCCACCTCTGGAAGTCTGGTCGGGGACCAGAGGTGCGGCAACCTCTACCTGGAGCAGGGCGAGGAGTGCGACTGTGGGCTGGCAGATGTGAGTGCTGGGGGGTGGGGGGGGAGCAACCTCGTGGGCTGGTTTTAGTTCCAGGCAGTCAAAGAGACACCTCGCCCAGTGATTCTGCAGATGCTGGAAATCTAGAGCAATGCTCACAACCTGCTGGAGGAGCTCAGCAGGTCAGGAGGGAAACAGACAGTTGACATTTCAGACTCTCCGGGGGATTTTCTGTTGGTTATCATTGTCTTGGGCAAGGGGAGAACCTCAGGACGAGTGGTTTCCATGTGAGGTGCCAACGGTGGCAGTGTGGCAGAAATCGGGGATGGGCCTGTGGGTGGACGTCTCGGATTTGGAAGATGTTGACAATTGATTTATTACTGTCACGTCTCGATACAGTGAAAAGCTTTTATGTACCAACCTGTCAGACTGGTCCATGCATACTGTAAGCACATTGCAGTAGTACAGCGGTAAAAAGAATGCAGAATCCCACATAAAATACTGGAGTAACTCAGCAAGTCAGGCATAATCTACGAAGGGGAATAACCGGTCAGCATTTCAGGCCAAGACCCATCATCAACCTGTTTATTCCATTCCATTGACGCTGCCTGACTTGCTGAGTTCCTCCAGCATTTTCTGTGTGTTGCTCTGGATTTCCAGCATCTGCAGAACCTGTTGTGAAACAAAATGCAGTAAAGAGTGTCACAGATACAGAGGGAGTGCAGTGCAGGCAGATAAATAAAGTGTAAGGGCCTCAACGAGGGAGGATGGGAGATCGGGAGTTCATCTTTTAGTGTAGGAGAGGTGTTCAAGAGTTTGCTAAGGGGATAGAAGCTGTCCTTGAGCCTGGTGGCTGGTACATGCTTTCAGGCTTTTGTATTTTCTGTCTGATGGGAGAAGAGAGAATACCTGGGGTGGGCAGATGTTATATTGTGCTGGCTGCTTACTGAGTGCAGGCCACAACTCTTACAGTTTCTTGTGGTCTTGGACAGAGCAGTTGCCATACCAAACCATGATACTCCAGACAGGATACTTTCTGTGGTGCATCGGTAAAAATTGGTGAGGGGTCATGCCAAATTTTCTTCAAAAAAAGAAGTCAGGGGAGGGATGAGGATACAAGAGCTGCGACCTTAATCAGGGGCACTGGCGAGGACCCGTGATCAGTGTTTCTGGCCATGCCAGGCTTCATTGTCACCATGGTGACCATGTAGGCCGCAGTGACCTGGGCAATGTAATGGCAGACATCTCAACCCTACTAGAAGTTCTGGGAGTCTCCCGCATATTGATAACGGCTCCCTGATTTCCGCAAATTATATACAATATCCTGGAAATCGATTTTTTTTTGAGAGTGAGAGAGAGAGAGAGCGACAGACATAGTGAGCGAGTGACAGAGAGAGCATCCTGATTGGTCACTCTTTGTGCTAAGTAGCCTATCAGTTTTCTCTGTGGGCGGGCTTTACAGTCGACCTCTCTCTCTCTCTCTCTCTCTTTCATTGTCCATCAGTTCGGTTTAGTGTCCTGCAGCGCCATGGCAGAGTGTTCCAAAAAAAGAAAATATAAAACGTACTTCACCCCAGACTACACTAAAGTGTACTCCTGCCTAATAGAGGTCAAAGATAATGACAGTGTTGCTCACTGCACTGTTTGCAACAGTGACTTTTCTTGCCCATGGTGGGTTAAATGACTGTAAAAGACATGTTGAGGTGAGTTTAACAGGTGTCATTCGTTCATTAGCACAGCTAACGTTATTTAAACTAGCTGGCTAGCTGCTAAGGAGCTACTCTGTTGATGGCCTACAGGCCAAACTCCTGCTTTCTTAATTATTTCATCGCAACCCCTTTTCTTGCTCTCTCTTCTCTATATTCCTAAACTCTGTATTCCCAAACACTGTATTCCTTGGAGGAACAAACAAAGGTAACCAACCTTGAAGCACTGGTGCCAAACTACAAAAGTTTGCCAGGTTCTGGGGGAAGCTGTCCAAAGTAAAATCTGTGAGCACAGGGCAGTTGAGATTCACAGACCTCTGCCAGTTGATGAAGCTGCTTCTGGTGCTGCCAAATTCTAATTGTGACGTAGAAAGGGCATTCAGCATGGTGCGTCACATTAGGACACATTTCAGAAGCCAGCTGTCTCACAAAACACTTGTGAATCTGATGTCTTGCAAAATTAACAAATTCAGACTGCTATGAGGTTGAGACTTCTGGCAAAATCTGCCCAGCAAGCCACATCACAGTACAAGGAAAGTTTACAAAAGAAATAGAAAAGCTATTTGCATTAGCATTTAGCTATTAGGCTGCAAATACTTGGGCACCCCTGGTCAAAATTTCTGATACCGTGAATAGCTAAGCTAGTAAAAGATGACCTGATTTCCAAAAGGCATAAAGGTAAAGATGACACATTGATTTAATATTTTAAGCAAGAATATTTTTTTATTTCCATCTTTTATACTTCCAAAATAACAAAAAAGGAAAAGGGCCTGAAGCAAAAGTTTGTTCACCCTGCACTTTCAGTACTTAGTAACTCCCCCTTGGGAAAGTATCACAGTTTGTAAACGCTTTTTGTAGCCAGCTTAGAATCTTTCAATTCTTCTTTGGGGGATTTTCGCCCATTCTTCCTTGCAAAAGGCTTCTAGTTCTGTGAGATTCTTGCACTGCTCTTTTGAGGTCTATCCACAGATTTTCGATTATGTTTAGGTGGGGGGACCGTGAGGGCCAAGGCCAAGGCTTGCATCTCTTGAGGAAGTCCTCTTGAGGTGTGTTTAGGATCATTATGCTGTTGTAGAAGCCATCCTCTTTTCATCTTCAGCTTTTTTACACACTATGTGATGTTTGCTTCCAGGATTTGCTGGTATTTAATTGAATTCATTCTTCCGTCTACCAGTGAAATGTTCCTCGTGCCACTGGCTGCAACACAAGCCCAAAGCATGATTGATCCACCCCCACACTTAGCAGTTGGAGAGGTGTTCTTTTCATGAAATTCTGCGCCCTTTTTTTCTCCAAACATACACACGTTGTGGCCAAAAAGTTCTATTTTAACTTCATCAGTCCAAAAGACTTGTTTCAAAAATGCAACAGGCTTGTTTGGATGTTTCTTTGCAAACTTCTAATGCTGAATTTTGGCTGCAAAATTGTATGTATATGTATTCGTAAATAGTTTCAATATGTGATCAAATAAATTGATGTGTTCTTTCATAATCAAATGTCCTGTATTCAAACTCCCTTGGAGGTTGGCCAGGGTGGTGGGATATGGGGTTGTGAGGGATGGGGGTGGTGGTGCTACCTCCCTGAAATGAGTTTTTGCGGGGTGGGATGTCTGTAATGGCCTCCTGTCTCCCCCTCTCCTAGGAGTGCAGGGACCCCTGTTGCAATGCCACCACCTGCAAGTTGGTGCCCGGTGCCCAGTGTTCTTCCGATGGAGCTTGCTGCGAAAACTGTCAGGTAGGAACAGCTGCCGGGTTTGTCCCCTTGTGAGTTGCATGCCTCGAGAGTCACAGGGACATTTCCAGTTTCCCTGCTCCCCAACTGAGAGCCCACGGGATCTTTCTGGCTACCCCACCCTCCCAAGAGCTCTCAAGACCAGCATTTGTTGGTCACCCCTTGTCTGCCATTTTGAATTCCTTCCCTCCATGTGGCAGAGATGATGTCAGGGAGGGAGGTTTTGGAGGAACCATTGAAGATTAGACTATGAGACAGAGGTGTGGAATTGGGCTATTTGGCCCACTGATTCTATTCCACTGTTCTATCGTGGCCGAGTTTGTTTCTCTGTCAACCCCATTCCCCCCAAACCCCTTAACCTCCTTATCACTCAAGAACCCTTCAATCTTTGCCTTAAGTTTACCCAACGTCTTGGCCTCCACAGCCTTCTGTGGCAATGAGTTCCACAGATTCACATCTTTTGGCTGAAGAAATTCCTTCTTATCTCTGTCCAAATGGCCGTCCCTCTATTTTGAGGCTGTGCCCTCCAATCCTAGACTCCCCCACTATAGGAAACATCCTCTCTGCATCCACTCTATACAGGCCTTTCAGTATCCACATTGAGATTCCCCTCCTGATCCTTCTGAATTCCATCGAGCACCAGGCCAGAGATGTCAAACACCCTTCATGTGTTAGCCCTTTCATTCCCATGATGAGGGAAGGACTGGTTTGGGGTTGTGTCCTCCTCATCCTTTATGGCAGGAGAGCTGGTGTACAGCGGATGTCTCTCAGACAGGTGAACCACGACGACATGAGTTGAGTTGGAGTGGAAGATTTCTGGAACTGGAGCCCACTTTACTGCACCACTCCCCACCCCTGGCTACCTCCATTCCCTTTCTCCCAACATCTGTGTCCCAATCTTGCTCACAGTGGTGCTGAGGGAGATCCCATGAGGTTGGGGGTACATTATGCATTGCCCATTGTCAGGGGTGTGGGGTGTGTGCTTTGGCCTGAGCGGAGAGGTAGCACCTCGGTGGAGGTGGGGGGAATTGGTGGTGTTGGGGAATGAATTTGCCATGGTCTCCAGGACACGGGCCCCACCATGAGTGGGAGCTGGAGTGTGAGCAGCCCTCTGACCCCATTACACATACTCCTCGACCCCCATGCATGGGAAACTGTGGACAGGGAAATGAGACATACTGGGCCGAAGGGCTTGTTTCTGTGCAGACTGGATCCCGCGCAGGATGTGCTCAAGGAATTGTGGGTAGGCTAGGAAGGGCCAGATGGGGCGAGTGGCCTTATTGCATTGCCAGGTGACATCTTCTCTCTGTTTGTCCACCCTCAGCTGAAGAAAGCAGCCACCCTTTGCCGTCCACCCCTGGGGGACTGTGACCTCCCTGAGTACTGCACGGGATTGTCGCCCTACTGCCCGCCCAACGTCTTCCTGCGCAACGGCCTGTCCTGTGATGGGGGGACGGCCTACTGCTACAACGGAGCCTGCCTCACTCTCCCGGCCCAGTGCCAGGTCCTCTGGGGTCCAGGTGAGCCCAGCCTCTGGGCTGGGGGCTGGAGAGGAAGAGTGGCTGTTGACGGGGGTGGGGGGGGAGACTGGAGGAATGAGTTGGGGAGGAGTGTTTATGATAAGGGGGGAGGGGCTGGAGTGATGAGGGGGAGGAGGGGCTAGAGGGATGAGTTGGGGTGGGGTTGAGAGGAATGGAGGTTGGAGGGATGGTATTTGGAAGGTGGAGGGGGTTCTTGTGGATTTGCCCCATGACCTTGGTGATGGCTCCTTCCCTCCCCAGGCTCGGTCCAGGCCCCCGACATCTGCTTCTCCATCAACACCAAGGGCGATATCTACGGCAACTGCGGGGATACGCCCAACGGCACCTTCCTCCGCTGCTCCGTGGAGTGAGTACCGGTGGGGGATGGGTCACTCCCTCACATCCTCCATACACCTCCCGACGCCTCCGGTCTCCTCCCCCTCCCCCGATGCCTCTGACCTCCAATCCCAACATTCCCCTCCACCATCTGACTCCTGACGCCTAACCCCTGATTCCCCTGTTTCACCAGAAAATCTTAGCAGGAACTGAGCTTGAATATGTCTCTTACAGCTTGGAGACCATACTTTTGATGATACATTCTCCTCCTCTGGCCCCTGACATTCCCCTTCTGTCACCCCTGACCTCTCCCATTCGACCTCTGATCCTACTCTCTGAACTTCCACCCGTCACCTCCAGTCCCCCTCTAATCTCTGATCCCTGGAAATCCACTCTATCCTCGGGAAGATCCTGTCGCCTCACAACCATCCCAACTCTTCCCTCTCGCTCTGTTCCTCTGACCCCCGACACTCAGCTCCTACCCCAAGATCAAACTCCATTGCCCCTCATCTTCCCCTCTGATTCCCGCTTCATCATCTAACCGCAAGCTTTCCTCTCCCCGACTCCCTCCATTTCCCCTTCCCATTCCTTTCCTTCTGACCTGATCTCCCGATCCTACACTCCAACCATGGATGACCTTCTCCCCCTCTCCAGCACCCCGGGCACCCCCATCTCTTCCCCCTCCGCGGCTGGGCGAGGGCTGGGAGGGGGGAGACTTTGGGCAGACCTCACCCGCCTCCCTCGCCCCACAGGGACAGCCGGTGTGGGAAGCTGCAATGCGAGGGGGGCAGCGACCGGCCGGTGCTGGGCTCCAACGCTCAGATCCTGGTGACCAAGGTGCGGCAGGGCGAGCTGGAAGTGAACTGCCGAGGCACGCACTTCAACCTCGGTGACGACATCGCCGACCCTGCCCTGGTCATGCCCGGCACCGTGTGTGGGCAGGGCAAGGTACGGGGGGTGGGGGAGAGGGGTGAGGGTGGGCCATTGAGGGAGGGGTAGTGGGGATGGTGAGGCAAGAGGGGTACTGAGGGAGCATTGGCGAGTTAGGGGCACTGTGGGAGGAGGCAGGGATGAGGAAGTGCTGTGGGAGAGGCAGTGAGGAAGGAGGTAAGGAGGGAGCACAGTGGGAGGGGATTGAAGAGAGAATGCTATGGGAGGGAAGGCTGCAGAGGGGGAGTGAGGAGGGAAGGTTGTGGAGGGGGAGTGAGGGTAGGCTGCGGGAGGGAGAGTGAGGAGGGAAGACCAGGAGGAGGGAGTGGGGAGGGAAGGCTGCAGGAGGGGGCGGTGGGGAGAGAAGACCAGGAGGAGGGAGTGGGGAGGGAAGGCTGCAGGAGGGGGCGGTGGGGAGAGAAGTCTGCGGGAGAGAGTGAGGAGGGAAGGCTGCAGGAGGGGGAGTGAGGAGGGTAGGCTGCGGGAGGTGGAGTGAGGAGGGTAGGCTGCGGGAGGGGGAGTGAGGAGGGTAGGCTGCGGGAGGGGGAGTGAGGAGGGAATGCTGCGGGAGAGGGAGTGAGGAGGGTAGGCTGCGGGAGGGGGAGTGAGGAGGGAATGCTGCAGGAGAGGGAGTGAGGAGGGTAGGCTGCGGGAGGGGGGAGTGAGGAGGGAATGCTGCGGGAGAGAGCGGTGAGGAGGGAATGCTGCGGGAGGAGGGAGTGAGGAGGGAAGGTTGTGGTGGGGGAGTGAGGAGGGTAGGCTGTGGGAGGGGGAGTGAGGAGGGAAGGCTGCGGGAGGAGGGAGTGAGGAGGGTAGGCTGCGGGAGAAGCGGTGAGGAGGGAAAGCTGCAGGAGGAGGGAGTGAGGAGGGAAGGTTGTGGTGGGGGAGTGAGGGTAGGCTGCGGGAGGGAGAGTGAGGAGGGAAGACCAGGAGGAGTGAGTGGGGAGGGAAGGCTGCAGGAGGGGGCGGTGGGGAGAGAAGTCTGCGGGAGAGAGTGAGGAGGGAAGGCTGCAGGAGGTGGAGTGAGGAGGGAAAGCTGCGGGAGGAGGGAGTGAGGAGGGAAGGTTGTGGTGGGGGAGTGAGGAGGGTAGGCTGCGGGAGGGGGAGTGAAGGCTGCGGGAGGAGGGAGTGAGGAGGGTAGGCTGCGGGAGAAGCGGTGAGGAGGGAAAGCTGCGGGAGGAGGGAGTGAGGAGGGAAGGTTGTGGTGGGGGAGTAAGGAGGGTAGGCTGCGGGAGGGGGAGTGAGGAGGGAAGGCTGCGGGAGGAGGAAGTGAGGAGGGTAGGCTGCGGGAGAAGCGGTGAGGAGGGAAAGCTGCGGGAGGAGGGAGTGAGGAGGGAAGGTTGTGGTGGGGGTAGGCTGCGGGAGGGAGAGTGAGGAGGGAAGACCAGGAGGAGGGAGTGGGGAGGGAAGGCTGCAGGAGGGGGCGGTGGGGAGAGATGTCTGCGGGAGAGAGTGAGGAGGGAAGGCTGCAGGAGGGGGAGTGAGGAGGGTAGGCTGCAGGAGAGGGCAGTGAGGAGGGTAGGCTGCGGGAGGGGGAGTGAGGAGGGTAGGCTGCGGGAGGGGGAGTGAGGAGGGATTGCTGCAGGAGGGGGAGTGAGGAGGGTAGGCTGCGGGAGGGGGAGTGAGGAGGGAATGCTGCAGGAGGGGGAGTGAGGAGGGTAGGCTGCGGGAGGGGGGAGTGAGGAGGGTAGGCTGCGGGAGGGGCAGTGAGGAGGGAATGCTCAGGAGGGGGAGTGAGGAGGGTAGGCTGCGGGAGGGGGGAGTGAGGAGGGAAGGCTGCGGGAGAGGGCGGTGAGGAGGGAAGGCTGCGGGAGGAGGGAGTGAGGAGGGTAGGCTGCGGGAGGGGGGAGTGAGGAGGGTAGGCTGCGGGAGGGGCAGTGAGGAGGGAATGCTCAGGAGGGGGAGTGAGGAGGGTAGGCTGCGGGAGGGGGGAGTGAGGAGGGAAGGCTGCGGGAGGAGGGAGTGAGGAGGGAAGGTTGTGGTGGGGGTAGGCTGCGGGAGGGAGAGTGAGGAGGGAAGACCAGGAGGAGGGAGTGGGGAGGGAAGGCTGCAGGAGGGGGCGGTGGGGAGAGATGTCTGCGGGAGAGAGTGAGGAGGGAAGGCTGCAGGAGGGGGAGTGAGGAGGGTAGGCTGCAGGAGAGGGCAGTGAGGAGGGTAGGCTGCGGGAGGGGGAGTGAGGAGGGTAGGCTGCGGGAGGGGGAGTGAGGAGGGATTGCTGCAGGAGGGGGAGTGAGGAGGGTAGGCTGCGGGAGGGGGAGTGAGGAGGGAATGCTGCAGGAGGGGGAGTGAGGAGGGTAGGCTGCGGGAGGGGGGAGTGAGGAGGGTAGGCTGCGGGAGGGGCAGTGAGGAGGGAATGCTCAGGAGGGGGAGTGAGGAGGGTAGGCTGCGGGAGGGGGGAGTGAGGAGGGAAGGCTGCGGGAGAGGGCGGTGAGGAGGGAAGGCTGCGGGAGGAGGGAGTGAGGAGGGTAGGCTGCGGGAGGGGGGAGTGAGGAGGGAAGGCTGTGGGAGAAGTGGTGAGGAGGGAAAGCTGCGGGAGGAGGGAGTGAGGAGGGAAGGTTGTGGTGGGGGAGTGAGGAGGGAAGGTTGTGGTGGGGGAGTGAGGAGGGTAGGCTGCGGGAGGGGGGAGTGTGGAGGGAAGGCTGCGGGAGAGGGCGGTGAGGAGGGAAGGCTGCGGGAGGAGGGAGTGAGGAGGGTAGGCTGCGGGAGGAGGGAGTGAGGAGGGAAGGTTGTGGTGGGGGAGTGAGGAGGGTAGGCTGCGGGAGGAGGAGTGAGGAGGGTAGGCTGCGGGAGAGGGCAGTGAGGAGGGTAGCCTGCGGGAGGGGGAGTGAGGAGGGAATGCTGCAGGAGGGGGAGTGAGGAGGGTAGGCTGCGGGAGGGGGAGTGAGGAGGGTAGGCTGCAGGAGGGGGAGTGAGGAGGGTAGGCTGCGGGAGGGGGAGTGAGGAGGGAATGCTGCGGGAGGAGGGAGTGAGGAGGGTAGGCTGCGGGAGGAGGGAGTGAGGAGGGAAGGTTGTGGTGGGGGAGTGAGGAGGGTAGGCTGCGGGAGGAGGAGTGAGGAGGGTAGGCTGCGGGAGAGGGCAGTGAGGAGGGTAGGCTGCGGGAGGGGGAGTGAGGAGGGAATGCTGCAGGAGGGGGAGTGAGGAGGGTAGGCTGCGGGAGGGGGAGTGAGGAGGGAATGCTGCAGGAGGGGGAGTGAGGAGGGTAGGCTGCGGGAGGGGGAGTGAGGAGGGTAGGCTGCGGGAGGAGGGAGTGAGGAGGGAAGGTTGTGGTGGGGGAGTGAGGAGGGTAGGCTGCGGGAGGAGGAGTGAGGAGGGTAGGCTGCGGGAGAGGGCAGTGAGGAGGGTAGGCTGCGGGAGGGGGAGTGAGGAGGGTAGGCTGCGGGAGGGGGAGTGAGGAGGGAATGCTGCGGGAGGAGGGAGTGAGGAGGGTAGGCTGCGGGAGGAGGGAGTGAGGAGGGAAGGTTGTGGTGGGGGAGTGAGGAGGGTAGGCTGCGGGAGGAGGAGTGAGGAGGGTAGGCTGCGGGAGAGGGCAGTGAGGAGGGTAGGCTGCGGGAGGGGGAGTGAGGAGGGAATGCTGCAGGAGGGGGAGTGAGGAGGGTAGGCTGCGGGAGGGGGAGTGAGGAGGGAATGCTGCGGGAGGAGGGAGTGAGGAGGGTAGGCTGCGGGAGGGGGAGTGAGGAGGGAAGGTTGTGGTGGGGGAGTGAGGAGGGTAGGCTGCGGGAGGAGGAGTGAGGAGGGAATGCTGCAGGAGGGGGAATGAGGAGGGTAGGCTGCGGGAGGAGGGAGTGAGGAGGGAAGGTTGTGGTGGGGGAGTGAGGAGGGTAGGCTGCGGGAGGAGGAGTGAGGAGGGTAGGCTGCGGGAGAGGGCAGTGAGGAGGGTAGGCTGCGGGAGGGGGAGTGAGGAGGGTAGGCTGCGGGAGAAGCGGTCTTATGGTTCTGTGTGACTATATTCAGCCTGATATTGCCAGGACTCGAGGGCCTGAGTTACAGGGTAAGGTTAGACTGGCAAGGACTATATTCCTCAAAGTGTAGAAAACTGAGGGGTGACCTTGTAGAGGTGTATAAAATAATAAGGGGCAACAATAGGGTTAAAGCACACTTTCCCCAGGGTTGGGGAATTAGGAACTGAAGGACACAGGATTAAGCTGAGAGGGGAGAGAAGGGGCAACTTTTTTCAGTATTTGGAACATTGTGCTAGAGGAAATGGTTGAGGCAGGTATACTAACAACATTTAAAAGACATTTAGATGGTACGTGGAGGGGAAAGGTGTAGAATATGGTCCAAACATAGGCAAATGGACATTTTGATTGCCATAGACCAATTGGGCAGGAGGGTCTGTTTCTCTTTTGCACAAGTCCGATTCCTGGTGCAGGTATCTCCATGATACTAATTCCAAGAATTTCTGTCTCTCTCTGCTCCAGGCTTGCATTGACAGGAAGTGCCAGGACGTGGCTGTGTTTGGGGTGGAACAGTGCCTGAGCAAGTGTAACAACCATGGAGTAAGTTGTTCTATCCCAACGCAGAATGGGATTGCCCGGTGAGGGAGGGGGTTCTGTCTGGGCAGTAGAGCTAGTGGGAATCCCCTTGAAGAAGGACAACCCTCGTCTTCTGAGCTATTCACTGTCCACACTCCCAATGGGACCACACCCTTTCCCATTCACTCCCACTGTCCACACTCCCAATGGGACCACACCCTTTCCCATTCACTCCCACTGTCCACACTCCCAATGGGACCACACCCTTTCCCATTCAACCCCACCGTCCACACTCCCAATGGGACCACACCCTTTCCCATTCAACCCCACCGTCCACACTCCCAATGGGACCACACCCTTTCCCATTCACTCCCACTGTCCACACTCCCAATGGGACCACACCCTTTCCCATTCACTCCCACTGTCCACACTCCCAATGGGACCACACCCTTTCCCATTCAACCCCACCGTCCACGCCTGCATTGGACTTGACCTGTGGAATTAAGTGCTGCTGAAGGGCCTGTATTGTGCTGTAGATTTTCAATGTTTCTATGACCTTGGGAGCCTCCAGTGGGAGGGACTCGGGACCACGGAAGCAAGAGAGGTGTGGAGAAACTGCCCTCATTGACTAGGAACAGTACCAGGGCTGCCCCGCTCTCACTGGGATCTTCCTGTCCTCCTCTGCAGGTCTGCAACAGCAACGACAACTGTCACTGCGACGCAGGCTGGGCACCACCCTTCTGTTCAAGGTCAGGGTATGGAGGGAGCATCGACAGTGGGCCTGTGCAGGAGGCACAAGGTAGGTGAAAGCCTGTGATACAATCTAACGTGGGATACAGCCCAACCCACAAACAGCCATTCGGCCCATCATGTCAATTCAAGCTAGTCCCAGTGCCTGCATTTGCCCTCTAAATCATCCCTAAGTGTATTTTAAATGTTGTTAATGTACCCACCACAACCATTTCCTCTGGCAGCTTGTTCCATCTACTGACCACCCTCTGGGTGAAGAAGCTGTCCCAGGTTCCTATTAAACCTCTCCCCCTCTCACCTTCAACCTGTGGACTCTAGTTCTTGATTCCCCAAGCCTGGGGAAAAGATTGTGTGCATTCACCCTATCTCGAGATTTTATGCCCTCTATTAGTCACTCTTCCCAGATTCCTACACTCCATTCCCAGCCTGCTCAAACCTTCCCTGTAACTCAGTCTGAGTTCTGGCAACACCCCCGTGGATCTTGTCTGCTGTCTTTCCAGCTGAATGATGTATTTCCTATCACGGGGTGAGCAGGACATTTTTACTCCAGATGCAGCCTCCAGTCGTCTTACACAACTGTAATATCACACCCCAACCCTTACGTGCGCCAGTGTGCCAAACGCCTTCTCCTTCCCGATGGCGGTGGAATTGAACTCTGAACTCTGCCCCAAGTTTTAATAACATCGTGCTAAATGCCACGCTACTGCAGTGTTCCAGACCTACTCTGGTTTGTCTTCCCAAAATCCGCCTCAGACTCGCTGGATTGAGCGCCATGAAAAAAAACTACACTCTAATGCAAAGTGGTCGCGGTGTTGTTACACTGAGGTAGCGATTGGGGTTGTGCCCGTTGGTTCAAGAACCGAATGGTTGATGGAAAGGTGCAGGGTCATGACAAGATAGGCTGTGAGGTCAAAAATCTACCTGATAGTACTAGGGAGCAGTTCAATAGTCTTGTAACAACAGAAGCTGCCATTGAGCCTAGCGGTGTGTGCTTTCAGCTTTTTTTGTATCTTTTGTCCAATAGGACTGGGTAAAACAGAATTTCCAGGATGGGTGGGGGTATTTGATGATACTAACTGCTTTCCTGAGGCAACAAGAAGTGCAGACGGAGTCCAGGCTGGTTTCTGTGACGTGCTGAGATGTGTCCACAACTCCCTGTAGTGTCTTGTGACCTCAGGCAGAACTGTTGCCTTACCAAACCATGATGCAATTGGCTAGGATGCGTTCTGGGGTGTATCTGTGCAGATCGATGGGGACCTGCTGGATTTCTCTAGCCTGAGGGAGTAGAGATGCTGGCTGGCTTTCTTGGCCGAGGTTGGACCGGGACAGGATATTGGTGATGTTCACTCCTCGGAACTTGAAGCTCTCCGCCCTCTCAACCTCCGCACCATCGATGTAGACAGGAACACGTGAACCACCCCACCCCCATCCTCCCAGAAGTCAATGACCAGCTCTGTAGTTCTGCTGACGTTAAGAGAAAGGTTGTTGTCTGGACACCATTAATAATCTCTCTATCTCCTTCCTGTAGTCTGACCGATCATTATTTGAGATACATCCCACTATGGTAGTATCGTTTGAAAACTCTTCGATGGACTAAGAGCAGAACGTAGCCATGCAGTCACAAGTGGAGTTGGGACTGAGGACATGTGCTTGTGGAACACCAGTGTTTAGAATAATTGTAGTGGGGGTGTTGTCGCCTCTCCTTACCGACTGGGGAAAACAGTCCAACCACCCCCTCCACGTGGAAAATGTCTTCCCCCCGTACTGACTGAGCCCAGTTGGCTCTGTAAATGGAGGCAGATATAAATCGAAGGGGTGTGAGCGGGAGAGGTAGTAGAGGGGAAGGGGAAGGCAAGTTGTGTTCAGTGGTGATAGGTGAATGTTCTGACGTGACAAATGTATGGATTTTCCACTCTTCACCACAGAGAGCCATGCCGTTGTGGTGGCTTTAGTCCTGATCCTCCTGTTTGCCATCGTCGTTGGCCTCCTGTGTTATCTGAAAAGAGATGTGGTGCGGAGCAAGCTTCAGAAACTACGCAGACGTCCACAGCGGCACAGGTGAGGCGGTGTGGACGAACGGTGACCGGGGAGGGGTGTCTGCGAGTGACAGAAGGTGATGATGCCTCTTCTGGAAACCCTACTGTTTCCCCTTAGCCCTGAATCAATCCTGATACTAATCCCATTACCCCAGTCCTGTATCAGTCCCCACAGCAATCCCACTGTCCCTCTCTCCCCACAGTCCTGTATCAGTCCCCAAACCAATCCCACTGTCCCCTACTCTCCCCACAGTCCTATATCAGTCCCCACACTAATCCCACTGTCCCTCTGACCCCACAGTCCTGTATCAGTCCCCAAACTAATCCCACTGTCCCTCTCTCCCCACAGTCCTGTATCAGTCTCCAAACCAGTCCCACTGTCCCCCTCTCTCCCCAGTCCTGTATCAGTCCCCAAACCAATCCCACTGTCCCTCTGACCCCACAGTCCTGTATCAGTCCCCACACTAATCCCACTGTCCCCCTCTCTCCCCACAGTCCTGTATGTCCCCACAGCAATCCCACTGTCCCTCTCTCCCTCCACACAGTCCTGTATCAGTCCCCAAACTAATCCCACTGTCCCTCTTTCCCCACAGTCCTGTATGTCCCCACACTAATCCCTCTGTCCCACTCTCTCCCCACAGTCCTGTATCAGTCCCTACACTAATCCCACTGTCCCACTCTCCCTCCACAGTCCTGTATCAGTCCCCAAACCAATCCCACTGTCCCCCTCTCTCCCCACAGTCCTGTATCAGTCCCCACACTAATCCCACTGTCCCCCTCTCTCCCCAGTCCTGTATGTCCCCAAACCAATCCCACTGTCCCTCTCTCCCTCCACAGTCCTGTATCAGTCCCCACAGCAATCCCACTGTCCCCCTCTCTCCCCAGTCCTGTATCAGTCCCCAAACCAATCCCACTGTCCCTCTCTCCCTCCACACAGTCCTGTATCAGTCCCCAAACTAATCCCACTGTCCCTCTCTCTCCACAGTCCTGTATCAGTCCCCACACTAATCCCTCTGTCCCACTCTCTCCCCACAGTCCTGTATCAGTCCCTACACTAATCCCACTGTCCCACTCTCTCCCCACAGTCCTGTATCAGTCCCCACACTAATCCCACTGTCCCTCTGACCCCACAGTCCTGTATCAGTCCCCACAGCAATCCCACTGTCCCCCTCTCTCCCCAGTCCTGTATCAGTCCCCAAACCAATCCCACTGTCCCCCTCTCTCCCCTCAGCCCTGTATCAGTCCCCAGACTAATCCTGCTGTCCCCTCTCTCACCACAGTCCTGTATGTCCCCAAACCAATCCCACTGTCCCCCTCTCTCCCCACAGTCCTGTATCAGTCCCCAAACTAATCCCACTGTCCCCTTCTCTCCCCACAGTCCTGTATCAGTCTCCAAACCAGTCCCACTGTCCCCCTCTCTCCCCAGTCCTGTATCAGTCCCCAAACCAATCCCACTGTCCCTCTGACCCCACAGTCCTGTATCAGTCCCCACACTAATCCCACTGTCCCCCTCTCCCCACAGTCCTGTATGTCCCCACAGCAATCCCACTGTCCCTCTCTCCCTCCACACAGTCCTGTATCAGTCCCCAAACTAATCCCACTGTCCCTCTTTCCCCACAGTCCTGTATGTCCCCACACTAATCCCTCTGTCCCACTCTCTCCCCACAGTCCTGTATCAGTCCCTACACTAATCCCACTGTCCCACTCTCCCTCCACAGTCCTGTATCAGTCCCCAAACCAATCCCACTGTCCCCCTCTCTCCCCACAGTCCTGTATCAGTCCCCACACTAATCCCACTGTCCCCCTCTCTCCCCAGTCCTGTATGTCCCCAAACCAATCCCACTGTCCCTCTCTCCCTCCACAGTCCTGTATCAGTCCCCACAGCAATCCCACTGTCCCCCTCTCTCCCCAGTCCTGTATCAGTCCCCAAACCAATCCCACTGTCCCTCTCTCCCTCCACACAGTCCTGTATCAGTCCCCAAACTAATCCCACTGTCCCTCTCTCTCCACAGTCCTGTATCAGTCCCCACACTAATCCCTCTGTCCCACTCTCTCCCCACAGTCCTGTATCAGTCCCTACACTAATCCCACTGTCCCACTCTCTCCCCACAGTCCTGTATCAGTCCCCACACTAATCCCACTGTCCCTCTGACCCCACAGTCCTGTATCAGTCCCCACAGCAATCCCACTGTCCCCCTCTCTCCCCAGTCCTGTATCAGTCCCCAAACCAATCCCACTGTCCCCCTCTCTCCCCTCAGCCCTGTATCAGTCCCCAGACTAATCCTGCTGTCCCCTCTCTCACCACAGTCCTGTATGTCCCCAAACCAATCCCACTGTCCCCCTCTCTCCCCACAGTCCTGTATCAGTCCCCAAACTAATCCCACTGTCCCCTTCTCTCCCCACAGTCCTGTATCAGTCCCCACACCAATCCCACTGTCCCCCTCTCTCCCCACAGTCCTGTATCAGTCCCCAAACCAATCCCACTGTCCCCCTCTCTCCCCACAGCCCTGTATCAGTCCTCAGACTAATCCCGCTGTCCCCTCTCTCACCACAGCCCTGTGAAAGACCTAAAACTAATTCCGCCACCCCACTCTTTTCCTGCGGCCCTGTATCCACCTTCACGCTAATGCATTGACCATCTGAAGGCCATGCCCTGGGAGCGTGCAATGACTTTGATTCAGCGGAATGTGACTCCAAGTTCTTGTGTCACAGCTCCTGGAAAGAACAATGGTTTTTGAGTTTTCTCCCGTCATTTCATCATTTTCTGTCAGTCACCTCATGTACAGATACTCCTGCAGCTGCCATCACTTTATGGATGTAAAAATCAGTCTATGTATATAAGATAATAATGTGTATGCAGCAGTGACTTGTACACTGTTTAATAGGATTGCTTTTATGTTTTATTTATTGTGTTTTAAAAGTATGTTCGTTATGCCTGTCATTTTATTTCTAATGCTGCATTGGATCCGGAGAGACATTTATTTTATTCTCCTTTACACTCGTGTGCTGGAAATGACACTGAACAAACTTGAATCTTGAAAGGTAAGGTTTGTGATCTGGGCAATCTGCCTTCTGCTGACAGGCATTGCAGGGCGCTGTCACTCCACTCAGGCGTGTGACATCACTTCCTGCCTGCTGAGCTGGCGCAGGTGACGGAAGGAAGGGAAATTGAGCCAATTCTTTGTAGCCTGATTGAGTGAGCTCTGCATTTAACCTTCCTGACCCCACATTCTTCCCTCGGGGAACTCCGGTGCACTCTTCTTTCTGAGGAAGCTGATGCTGATTGCCAGCTCCTCGTGTGCAGAAATGCTTCCCCTCTCCTCCTGATTCTCTTCACTCCACTTTCCAGTGACGCAGTGGGTAGAGCTGGCGTCTTTCAGCTTCCAGAGCCGGGGTTTGGTCCTGACCTCAGGCACTGTATGGGGGAATGCGAGCGAGTGAGTGCGGGCAAGGGAGAGCAAGAGGCGGGTGTGGGTGAGGGAGTGTGAGGGCAGGTGAGTGATCGAGTGTGAGGGTGACTGAGGATGGGTGTGAGCTTGTCTCCCTGTGGGTTTCCCAGTGTCCTGCACCCCTTTCCACGACACTCCACCCTCACCATTTCCAGAATCCTTTGCTCCTCCAGATTTGCAAACTTGCCCTCTGCTCCATGTTGACAAATGCAGCACTGTGCAAAGTCCTTAGGCCCCTAATTATGTGCCTAAGGCTTTTGCACAGTGCTGTATGTGTAACCATATACATCCCTGATGGTCGTTTTCTTCCACACTCAGTAGATCCAAAACATAATAGAATCAATGAAGGACCACGCCAACAGACAGACACAGAACCTCTGTGCAAATACAAAAGAAAAATAATAATAAATAAATAAACAATAAATGTCAAAAACATGAGGTGAAGAATCCTTGAAAGTGACTCCATAGGTTATGGGAACAGTTCAGTGATGGGGTGAGTGAAGTTATCCCCATTGGTTCTTGAGCCTGATGGCTGAGGGGTAATATCTGTTCCTGAACCTGGTGGTGAGAGTCCTGAGGCTCCTGTACCTCCTTCCTGATGGCAGCAGTGAGAAAAGAGCATGGCCTGGGTGGTGGGGGTCCCTGATGATGGTTGCTGCCCTCCTGTGATAACGCTCCATGTAGATGTGCTCAATGGTGGGGAGGGCTTTACCTGCGATGGACTGGACCATGTCCACTACTTTTTGTAGGATTTTCTGTTTAATGGCCGTGGTGTTTCCATAGCAGGCTGTGATGCAACTAGTTAGTATATTTGGGTTGTCAGTCCAACTTGCAAGTTCACTATTGATTCTCAAAGACCACCTTCCACGGCCCAGCCAGATTTAGACCACAGGATGGGCGATAAATCCCACCTTCCAGTGAAAAATGTTTTCCAAGCCCTTCAGCATACCCATGTGGGCGGTATTTGTGGAGCCTCAGCATTGTACAGTACAGAAACAGGCCCTTCAGCCCACCTTGTTCATACTGACCATATCTCCCATCCCTGTTTGTCTGCATTTAGAATGTATTATTCTACACTTTAAGAGACACTTAGAGAGATACTTAAAAGGTATCTGTCATGTGTACCGAGGTGCAGTGAAAAGCTTGTCTTGTAGGTCAGATCATTACACAGTGCATTGAGGTAGAACAATAACAGTGTGTAACAATGCAGAATAAAGGGTAAAAACTGCAGAGAAAGTGCAGTGCAGGTAAACGAGGTAGATTGTGAGGCCAGGAGTCTATCTTATCGTACAAGAGGTCCGTTTAACAATATAATAACAGTGGACAGAAGCTGAGCTGTCCTAGAGCCTGGTGGGACATACTTTCAGGCTTTGGTACCTCTCGCATCTTCTGGCTGATGGTAGCGAGGAGAGGAGAGTGGGTGGGCTCTCTGATTGCTTAACTGAGGCAGAGTGAAGTGTAGACACGGAGAAGGGGCTGGTTCCTGTGATGTACCAAGCTGTGTCCGCAACTCTCTGCAGATTCTCGTGTTAATGGCAGAACAGATGTCGACCCAAGCCGTGATGCGTCCCGACGGAATTCTGTTTATTGTCAATCGATTTAATAATTTGTAAGGATTGACAGGGACGTGCTGAGCTTCTTTAGCCTCTTGAGGAAGTGGAGGCGTTGGTGAGCTCTCTTGGCTGTGACATCAATGTGGCTGGTGATGTTCAGCCCTCAGACCTTGAAGCTCTCGACCTCACAATCTCAACGTTGTTGATGTGGGGAGGAGCACGTGCACAGCCCCACTTTCTGAAGTCAATGATCAGCTCTTCTGTTAACATTGAGGGAAGGTTGTTGTCATGACAACATTCTGATTCCTCGTGTGAAACATTCACCCCTCAGATCCCCTTTAGATCTTCTCCCTCTCTCCTTAAAGCCACACCACCTTGTTTTTAATGCCCTTCCCACCAAAGAGAGCAGAATCTGCCCACCCACCCTTACGTATGCCTCTCCTATTGCTGTCAGGTCACCCCTCAGCCTCTTTCACTCCAGGGAAATTGAGCCCAGGCCATCAGATCTCTCCCTGTAACTAAAGTTCTCCAATCCAAGCATCCTGGTGAACCTCCTCTGCACCCTCTTCACTGCGAACACAACTTATGGCAACCAGAACTAAAGACAATACTCCAAGTGTAGTTTGAGCCAAGTTTTATGAAGTGACATCCCAACTTTCCTTATGAGGAAATGTTGAACGAGCCAGGATTCTGTTGAGCTGCTGTTGGTGGTTTATGCCCCAGTAGGGGTGATGGACCAATGTAGGTGATGCCCCAGTAGGAGTGGACCAAGCTTGGAGTACTGTGTTCAGTTCTGGTTGCCTCATTATAGGAAGTATGTGCAAGCTTTAGAGAGGGTGCAGAGGAGATTTACCAGGATGCTGCCTGGATTAGAGAGGGTACAGAGGTGATTTACCAGGATGCTGCCTGGATTAGAGAGGGTGCAGAGGAGATTTACCAGGATGCTGCCTGGATTAGAGAGGGTGCAGAGGAGATTTACCAGGATGCTGCCTGGATTAGAGAGGGTACAGAGGAGATTTACCAGGATGCTGCCTGGATTAGAGAGGGTACAGAGGAGATTTACCAGGATGCTGCCTGGATTAGAGAGGGTGCAGAGGAGATTTACCAGGATGCTGCCTGGATTAGAGAGGGTGCAGAGGAGATTTACCAGGATGCTGCCTGGATTAGAGAGGGTACAGAGGAGATTTACCAGGATGCTGCCTGGATTAGAGAGGGTACAGAGGAGATTTACCAGGATGCTGCCTGTATTGGAGAGGTTACAGAGGAGATTTACCAGGATGCTGCCTGGATTGGAGAGGGTACAGAGGAGATTTACCAGGATGCTGCCTGGATTGGAGAGGGTGCAGAGGAGATTTACCAGGATGCTGCCTGGATTAGAGAGGGTGCAGAGGAGATATACCAGGATGCTGCCCGGATTAGAGAGGGTGCAGAGGAGATTTACCAGGATGCTGCCTGGATTAGAGAGGGTGCAGAGGAGATTTACCAGGATGCTGCCTGGATTAGAGAGGGTGCAGAGGAGATTTACCAGGATGCTGCCTGGATTAGAGAGGGTGCAGAGGAGATTTACCAGGATGCTGCCTGGATTAGAGAGGGTGCAGAGGAGATTTACCAGGATGCTGCCTGGATTAGAGAGGGTGCAGAGGAGATTTACCAGGATGCTGCCTGGATTAGAGAGGGTGCAGAGGAGATTTACCAGGATGCTGCCTGGATTAGAGAGGGTGCAGAGGAGATTTACCAGGATGCTGCCTGGATTAGAGAGGGTGCAGAGGAGATTTACCAGGATGCTGCCTGGATTGGAGAGGGTGCAGAGGTGATTTACCAGGATGCTGCCTGGATTAGAGTCTTATGAGGATAGATTGAGTGAGCTAGAGCTTTTGGAGTGAAGGAGGATCAGAGGTGACTTGATGGAGGTGTATAAGATAAGAGGCATTAATAGTGTGGACAGCCAGCACTGTTTTCCCAGGGCAGAAATGGCTCGTATGAGAGGGCAGAATTTTAAGAGGCTGGTATGTCAGAGGTAGGCTTTTTTTTGATGCAGAGTGGTGGGAGAATGGAATGCCCTTCAAGAATTGGTAGTAGAAGCAGGTTCTGTACATTAGGGACGTTTAAAAGTCTCAGATATTCACATGGATGAAAGCAAAATGGTTATGCTGGAGGGAAGGGTTATCTTGATTTTACAGTAGGTTGAAGGGTTGGCACATCGTGGAGTGAAAGGTCTGTACTGTGCTGTACTCTTTTATACTTTCTGTCCTCGTCTGGTACAATCGAAGTTCTTTCGATTGCATTTTTATTAGTTTTTGATTTGAACTTTGCTGTTACATTCTCTTTGACCTTTGCCTTCCCATATTCCAGGGATTCCAGAGTGGAAAATGGGAGTTGGGCGCCTCCTGTGGCCCGAATGCGGTATAAACCTCCTGACCGAATACAGACAGAACTGAGGCCAGCCCTTACAGTCAAGGTAGGGCGGCACGACGCCGTTGCAGTTAGCGCAATTGCTTTACACCATTCACGATTGGGGTTAATTTCCTGCCGCCGTCTGTAAGGAGTTGCTACATTTTCCTTGTGACCATGTGGGTTTCCGCCGGGCGCTCTGGTTTTCTCCCACAGTCCAAAGACGCACAATTAGGGTTAGTGATGCTATGTTGGTACCAGAAACATGGTGACACTTGTAGGCTGCCCCCAGCACATCCTTGCTGATTTGAAATGATGCACATGAAGCATTTCACTGTAGCTTTCAACATAGATGACAAATAAAGTTAATCTTTATTGGAAGGTTGCTTATTAGTTGGTTTGTCTCGATGTGAATGAGGACTTTTGGGTGTCAGAGTGGCCCTATCTGTCTAAAAGTGATCTATCCCACTGTGGTAGTACTACAGGTGAACATCATTTCCCCCCCCCCCCCCCCCCCAGGTCCCACACAGTCCTGACAAGGAATGAGAGCATCCACGTGTTCCCTCCAACTCCAAGTCCAGCTAATGGCTCAAGAACAGATGCCATGGGTGAGTAACTCACCTCCTGACACCCCAAGATCTCTCCACTGTCGACAAGCCACAGGTCAGCATTGTGACAGGACACTCTCCAATCCCCTGGGTGGAGTTAGTCCATACACTCAACATCCACCACATTACCTCTCCCCATCTCCAAGGCACAGATCAGGAGTGTGAAGCAACTCTCCCCACTTCCGTGTGGAGTTAGTCCATACACTCAACATCCACCACATTACCTCTCCCCATCTCCAAGGCACAGATCAGGAGTGTGAAGCAACTCTCCCCACTTCCCTGGGTGGAGCTAGTCCATGCACTCAACATCCACCATATTATAAACACAAGAAATTCTACAGATGCTGGAAATCCAGAGCAACACACACAATGTTGGAGGAACTCAGCAGGTTAGGCAGCATCTATGGAAATAAATAAACAGTCAACAATTCAGGCCGAAACCCTTCATCAGGACTGGAAGGGAAGGGGGAGGAAGATAGACTAAGATGGGGGATAGAATCCGCCACATTACCCCCTCTCCTCCCATCTACAAGGCACAGGTCAGGAGTGTGATGGGACATTCCCCAGTTTCCTGGGTGAGTGTGGCTCCAAGCTCTCAGGAATCTTGACACTATCTGGTACAAAACAACCAGCTTGATCGGCTTCTGGCAAAACCCAACCCCCCCCCCCCCCCACCCGCCCCAGTTATTCCCTCCCTCCACCACAGTGGGTGTAGTGTTCACACTGTGTTTCTCTCCCGGCATACTCTGACTGCTACTCCTGAACCCGCCACCTCTCCCGCCAAGGGGTATGCCACCACCTACAGGTTCCCCCCCCACCCCCCACCATCCTGACTGGGAAATACATCAGCAGTTCCTTCACAGTCTCCGGGTCTGAATCCCAGAGATCTCTCCCCAACAGCACAATGGGAGTCCTTGCCCCACATGGACTGTGGCCGGAGATGATGGGTCACTTCCCACACCCTCTTAAGGGGGCGATAAGTGTCCGCTTGCTTCCATTTGCTCGTCTTTCCCTCACCTGCCATTGATTGTGTAAGATCATTAATGTTGCTTGTCTAATCAAGGCCTCCATGAGGCAGTCTCTTCTAGTTTTTTTCCCCTGTCCGTGTGCTTTAGTGTAATTTCTCTTTCCCTCCTCACAGCCTGTCCCTCATCCACCCTCAAGATCTGCGCCACCTACAATGCCTCTTCCGCCTGACCCTATGGTGAATTCTGGCCAGGTAACCACCATGTGACTCGCTGGGTGCGTTTGATTGGACGAGAGGGGCTGGGGAAGGGAGGTGGGTGGGGTTTTGTGGAGATGGACAAGCCAAGATAACGAGGGTTGGAGGGAAGTCCTTAGCGCTTTCAGATACCTCGGTCACTGAGGTGCCCGGAACACACTTCCACCTCCCTCCAGCTCTGCTGGTTGGGTGCGTACATCTGGGGAGGGAGCCAGATGTGGCACTCAGGATATCTTGAGGAGAAGTGGATGAATCCACTATCTGAGGTTGCTTGATGACTTTAGATGGATCCCATGACGAGGTGAAACAGGATTGCATTTCCAATAGATGTGGTGTCATACAGAATGGAAACAGACCTTTTGACCCAGCAGCCATGACTCCCAGCACAGAAACAGGGCCTATAGCCCAACTCAACTCATCCAGACAAGATTCCCATCCAAGCTAGTCCCATTTTCCTGTGCTTGGCCCATACCCCTCTAACAACATTTAATCAACACTTGGACAGGTACACGGATAGGAAAGGTTGAATGTACCTGCTCATCCATCTCGTTACTTACACACGATCTGCCCTCTGGGTGAAGGAGTTGCCCCTCAAGTCCCCTTTAAAATCTTTTGTCTTTTAACTCAAACCTGTGCCCTTTGGTTCCATTACCCCAGGAAAGAAGACTGAGTGCGTCTCCCTATCCATACCCCTCGTGACCTCTGTAAGGTCATTCAAGGAGGAATAAAGTCCAGCCTCTCCCTAAACTCATACCTTTGCGTTGGTAATATCCTCGTAAATTCTGTTGAGTGTGGGTTTTCATTGATTCTACTATAGTTCTTTGTTCTACTGTGAATGCGGGCAAGTAGATGAATCTCAGTGTAGTGTATACGTACTTTGATAATAAATTTACTTTCCATCTCCTCTGCACACTTTCCAGCTTAATTACATCTTGTGACCAAATCTGTGTACGACTCTCCCAAGTGCAGTCACGACATCCCAACTCCTGTCCTCAAAACCTGACTGCTGAAGGCCAGCATGCCAAGCATCCTTGTCGCTCTTGTGAGATGGGACTACCGCAGTGGTTCCCAACCTTTCTATGCTCCACACCCCTAGGAAATGTTTAATTAATGTTCTCACCCCCTACAAAAGTAATATCACAATTGAAGATGAAGAAGTCTAATTTCTAATTTTTGAACCACATACAATACTGCGGGTGAACAAATTGAACTTAAAAAAAATAAGCTTTTAACTCAGTGCATAAAATACAAATATAAATTGAGCAATTAGATTCTAATTTATCCAGAAAAAATTGTAAACAGTAAAATCAATCCCATTTGTTAACATAAAATTCAATGACTTCTTTGCTCCTGCTTCTCATTCATGATTTGGTCAAAACGTGGAACTTTCTTGCTGACTGCGATCCGCAGGTCTGCCTGTGGATTCAGGCGATTCCTAGATTTTGTCTTGATTGACAAAAGAGAACTGAATCCAGATTCACACAAGTATGTTGTTGCAAATGGAATGAGGACACGCACTGCTTTTCCACCAAGTCTTGGGAATATACCCAGCGCTGCACACCAAAACTCCTCCAAAGTCTTGCTTTCAAATTGCATTTGAAGAGCTCGATTTGTCCGCAAATCAATAAGATCTTCCTTCAGCTCTTCATCATCTGACATTTTCTCCAGATTGTAGGAATATGGATTCATGATCCATTCTTCTGAAATCTTCAGGTCTCCAGCAGCAAAATATCCATCAAACGATTCTGACAGCATTTCCAAATGAGCCACAATTTCTTCATGCACAGTAGGAGTTATGGATCCAGCATCATCAACCCTCTCTTTTAGTGAAGGAAAATTTGAGAGACTGCCTCTTTCCATCCTTCGCCAAAGACATAACTTTTCTTTGAAGGCATTCAACTTTTCACAAGCCTTCAATATGTTTATCCCTTTTCCTTGAAGAGAAACACTCAGGTCATTCATACAAGTGAAAATGTCAGCTAAGTAAGCCAGCATTTGGGCGAATTCCTGTGATTCCATTGCCCCAACTAGATCACATTCACACTCCTCCAGAAAAACTTCGATTTCTTCCCGCAGTTCAAAGAGGCGGGTTAAAGCTTGTCCTCGTGACAACCAACTGACTTCTGTGTGGAAAAGCAAAACTGAATGCTCACTTCTCAGATCCTCACAAAGTGATTTGAAGATGCGATGGTTCAAAGCATGCCCCCGATCCAGTTGATGATCTTCACACAAGTATCAAGGACTTCCTTCAAATTTGAAGGCAATGTTTTTGATGCCAAAGCATGTCGATGAAGAAAACAATGGGTGACTTGCAAGTCTGGAATCTCCTTTTTCATCAATGCAGAAAAGCCAGATTTATTTCCAAGCATTGCAGGTGCCCTGTCAGTGCACACAGAACCAATGAGTTTGATATCTAAATCATGTTTGGCAAAGAAGTCTTTCACCAGCTGCATCACATCCTTTGCAGCTGTGTTTGTTTTCAGATCTTTACAAAAGAGAAAGTATTCCTTCACAGCACCATCATTGATATACCTCACTAATGTGATGAGTTGACTACAACTGGAGACATCAGTTGACTCATCCAACTGAACACAGATTTTAAGAGGACTAGCTCTGACATCTGAGATGACTTGGTCCAAAATATCTTCACTCAAATCACTGATTCGGTTGTGAATGATAGGGGCACCTGTTCAAATTTTTTTCTTGCTTCTTTGCCCACGATAATTGTTGCCATTTCCAGTGCACATGGCTTGATGAGATCTTCCTCAATTGTATGGGGCTTCTTGGATTTGGCTACTTCATACGCCACTTGGTTTGAAGCAGGAAGTAGTGGTTTTTTATCAGAAACAAATCCTAATTTTGGAAGAGTTCCTTGTGAATCAAAACGAGCTCTTTTGATTTTCAATGACCCAACATCATGTCCCTCAACATCAGCTCCGCCATGCTTGTTCTTGAAGTGCTCTTGAAGCTTGGATGGCTTCAGATTTCAGTTGGAAAACACAACACTACAAAGAATGCACTGGGGTTTTTGCAAGCCATCATTTCTTGTTGTGCGAGTGAAACCAAAGCACACATCGTCATCATTCCATTTCCTTTTTTTTTTGACATGATGAAGGGTTAAGGGTAAAGAGAAAAATATGAGCTAATATGAGGAAAACTATAAGTCAGGGATGACCGTTTTACTCAACCAGACATGCTTATAGCAAAGTGTAGCGAGAAATACGCTTTTGAATATTATATTACGACAATATCTGCGGTTACGCCAAGATAAATCATCAGGTGGAAATGCTACGGGGACGCAATGCGACTTATTAGGCTACTCTCTACTGAATTTACACATCTATTTCCAATGATTACCAGAGATATGAACTCCAATCAGACAATTCAAAGTCCTTGGTGCTAACCATGATACCTCCTCAACTAACACAATTCAAAATTATCAACGATTCAAGAAGAAACCTTTTAAGAGAAAAAAACCTTTGAAAATCAAAAACTTCTTTAATGCATTGAGACAAATACGACTTCAGCTGCTTTTTATCAAAATGCGGCTTTTTAAAATTTTATAATTGAATAGTTTACCTACTGTCTGCGGGTTTGGTTTTACCACGAAGTCATTACTCAATGGTTGATTTTGGCATAATGGGATGATTTTTAACTCTGAGATGTAACCTTCCAGCTAACATTGATGAGACTCCTCAACTCTGAGGGGTAACTTCCCAGATAACAGTCAGAAATCTGATGTCAGAGGGATAATATAGTTGTGTTCATGGACTGACAGAAATCTGATTACAGAGGGATGGTGAGGTATTGTTCATGGGTTCATGGACTGTCAGAAATCTGATGACAGAGGGATAGAGATGTGTTGTTCATGGGTTCATAAACTGTCAGAAATCTGATGACAGAGGGATATTGATGTATTGTTCATGGATGGCCAAATCTGATGACAGGGATAGTGAGGCGTTTTTCATGGATGTCAGAAATCTGATGACAGAGGGATAGTGAGGTGGTGTTCATGGACTATTCAGAAATCTGATGTCAGAGGGATAGTGAGGAGTTGTTCATGGACTGTCAGAAATCTGATGACAGAGGGATAGTGTGGTGGTGTTCATGGACTGTCAGAAATCTGATGGTAGACGGGTAGTGAGGTGGTGTTCATGGACTGTCAGAAATCTGATGGTAGAGAGATAGTGTGGTGGAGTTCATGGACTGTCAGAAATCTGATGACAGAGGGATTGTGAGGTGGTGTTAATGGACTGTCAGAAATCTGATGGTAGACGGGTAGTGAGGTGGTGTTCATGGACGGTCAAAAATCTGATGACAGAAGGATAGTGAGGTGTTGTTCATGGGTTCATGGACTGTCAGAAATCTGATGACAGAGGGATATTGAGGTGGTGTTAATGGACTGCCAGAAATCTGATGGTAGACGGTAGTGAGGAGGTGGTCATGGACAGTCAGAAATCTGTTGACAGAGGGATAGTGATGTGTTGTTTATGGATGGTCAAATCTGATGACAGGGATAGTGAGGCGTTTTTCATGGATGTCAGAAATCTGATGACAGAAGGATGGTGAGGTGGTGTTCATGGACTGCCAGAAGTCTGATGACAGAGGGATAGTGTAGTGGTGTTCATGGACTGTCAGAAAGCTGATGTCAGAGGGATAGTGAGGTGTTCATGGACTGTCAGAAATCTGATGACAGAGGGATAGTGAGGTGTTGTTCATGGACTGTCAGAAATCTGATGACAGAGGAATAGTGAGGTGGTGTTCATGGACAGTCAGAAATCTGATGGTAGAGAGATAGTGAGGTGGTGTTCATGGATTGTTCAGAAACCTGATGACAGTCGGGTAGTGAGGTGGTGTTCTTGGACAGTCAGAAATTTGATGACGGGGATAGTGAGTTGGTGTTCATGAAATGTCAGAAATCTGATGACAGAGGAATAGTGAGGTGGTGTTCATGGACTGTCAGAAATCTGATGTCAGAGGGATAATATAGTTGTGTTCATGGACTGACAGAAATCTGATTAGAGAGGGATGGTGAGGTATTGTTCATGGGATCATGGACTGTCAGAAATCTGATGACAGAGGGATAGTGAGGTGAAGTTCATGGACTGTCAGAAATCTGATGACAGAGGGATAGTGATGTATTGTTCATGGATGGCCAAATCTGATGACAGGGATAGTGAGGCGTTTTTCATGGATGTCAGAAATCTGATGACAGAAGGATGGTGAGGTGGTGTTCATGGACTGCCAGAAGTCTGATGGCAGAGGGATAGTGAGGTGTTGTTCATGGACTGTCAGAAATCTGATGACAGGGACACTGTGGTGTTGTTCATGGACTGTAAGAAATCTGATGGCAGAGGGATAGTGAGGTGTTGTTTATGCACAGTCAGAAAACCGCAGACAGAGGGATAGTGAGGTATTGTTATTGGGTTCATGGACTGTCTGAAATCTGATGGTAGATGGATAGTGAGGTGGTGTTCATGGACTGTCAGAAATCTGATGACAGAGGGACAGTGAAGTGGTGTTCATGGATGGTCAAATCTGATGACGGATAGTGAGGCGTTTTTCATGGACTGTCAGAAATCTGATGACAGATGGGTAGTGAGGTGGTGTTCATGGACAGTCAGAAATCTGATGACAGAGGGATAGGGAAGTGGTGTTCATGGGTTCATGGACTGTCAGGAATCTGATGGCAGAGGGATAGTGAGGTGGTGTTCATAGACTGTCAGAAATCTGATGGTAGACGGGTAGTGAGGTGGTGTTCATGGACAGTCAGAAATGTGATGACGGGTATAGTGAGTTGGTGTTCATGGACTGTCAGAAATCTGATGACAGAGGGATAGTGAGGTGGTGTTCATGGAATGTCAGAAATCTGATGACAGAGGGATAGTGAGGTGGTGTTCATGGAATGTCAGAAATCTGATGACAGAGGGATAGTGGGGTGGTGTTCATGGAATGTCAGAAATCTGATGACAGAGGGATAGTGAGGTGGTGATCATGGAATGTCAGAAATCTGATGACAGGAATAGTGAGGTGGTGTTCATGGACTGTCAGAAATCTGATGGTAGAGAGATAGTGAGGTGGTGTTCATGGACAGTCAGAAATGTGATGACGGGGATAGTGAGTTGGTGTTCATGGAATGTCAGAAATCTGATGACAGGGATAGTGATGTGTTGTTCATGGGTTCATAAACTGTCAGAAATCTGATGACAGAGGGATATTGATGTATTGTTCATGGATGGCCAAATCTGATGATAGGAATAGTGAGGCGTTTTTCATGGATGTCAGAAATCTGATGACAGAGGGATAGTGAGGTGTTGTTCATGCACTGTCAGAAATCTGATGACAGAGGGATAGTGAGGAGTTGTTCATGGTCTGTCGGAAATCTGATGACAGAGGGATAGTGAGGTGGTGCTCATGGACTGTCAGAAATCTGATGACAGAGGGATAGTGAGGTGTTGTTCATGGACTGTCAGAAATTTGATGACGGGGATAGTGAGTTGTTGTTCATGGTCTGTCGGAAATCTGATGACAGAGGGATAGTGAGGTGTTGTTCATGGACTGTCAGAAATCTGATGGTAGACGGGTAGTGAGGTGGGGTTCATGGACAGTCAGAAATTTGATGACGGGGATAGTGAGTTGGTGTTCATGAAATGTCAGAAATCTGATGACAGAGGGATAGTGAGGTGGTGTTCATGGAATGTCAGAAATCTGATGACAGGAATAGTGAGGTGGTGTTCATGGACTGTCAGAAATCTGATGACAGGGATAGTGATGTGTTGTTCATGGGTTCATAAACTGTCAGAAATCTGATGACAGAGGGATATTGATGTATTGTTCATGGATGGCCAAATCTGATGATAGGAATAGTGAGGCGTTTTTCATGGATGTCAGAAATCTGATGACAGAGGGATAGTGAGGTGTTGTTCACGGTGTGTTAATGGACTGTTCAGAAATCTAATGTCAGAGGGATAGTGAGGTGTTGTTCATGGTCTGTCGGAAATCTGATGACAGAGGGATAGTGAGGTGGTGTTCATGCACTGTCAGAAATCTGATGACAGAGGGATAGTGAGGAGTTGTTCATGGTCTGTCGGAAATCTGATGACAGAGGGATAGTGAGGTGGTGTTCATGGACTGTCAGAAATCTGATGACAGAGGGATAGTGAGGTGTTGTTCATGGACTGTCAGAAATCTGATGACAGAGGGATAGTGAGGTGTTGTTCATGGACTGTCAGAAATCTGATGACAGAGGGATAGTGAGGTGTTGTTCATGGACTGCCAGAAATCTGATGACGGAGGGATAGTGAGGTGGTGTTGATGGGTTAATGGATTGTCACAAGTCTGATGGGAGAGGGATAGTGACGTGGTGTCCATGAACTGTTCAGAAATCTGATGACAGAAGGATGGTGAGGTGGTGTTCATGGACAGTCAGAAATGTGATGACGGGGATAGTGAGTTGGTGTTCATGGAATGTCAGAAATCTGATGACAGACGGGTAGTGAGGTGGTCATGGGTTCATGGACTGTCAGAAATCTGATGACAGAGGGATAATGAGGTGGTGTTCATGGGTTCATGGACTGTCAGAAATCTGATGACAGAGGGACAGTGAAGTGGTGTTCATGGACTGTTTAGAAATCTGATGACAGAGCGATAGTGAGGTGGTGTTAATGGTTTCATACACTGTCAGAAATGTGGGGATAGAGGGATAGTGAGGTTGTGTTCATGGACTATTCAGAAATCTGATGACATAGGGATAGTGAAGTGGTGTTCATGGGTTCATGGACTGTCAGCAATCTGATGACAGAGGGATAGTGAGGTGGTGTTAACGGACTGTCAGAAACTGATGGTAGACGGGTAGTCAGGTGTTGTTCATGGACAGTCAGAAATGTGATGACGGGTATAGTGAGTTGGTGTTCATGGAATGTCAGAAATCTGATAACAGAGGAATAGTGAGGTGTTGTTCATGGGTTAAAGGACTGTCAGAAATCTGATGACAGAGGGATAGTGAGGTGTTGTTCATGGACTGTCAGAAATCTGATGACAGAGGGATAGTGAGGTGTTGTTCATGGACTGTCAGAAATCGAAAGGCAGAGGGATAGTGAGGTGTTGTTCAGTGGTTCATGGACTGCCAGAAATCTGATGACGGAGGGATAGTGAGGTGGTGTTGATGGGTTAATGGATTGTCACAAGTCTGATGGGAGAGGGATAGTGACGTGGTGTCCATGAACTGTTCAGAAATCTGATGACAGAAGGATGGTGAGGTGTTGTTCATGGACAGTCAGAAATCTGATGTCAGAAGGATAGTGAGGTGTTGTTCATGGACTGTCAGAAATCTGATGACAGAGGGATAGTGAGGTGTTGTTCATGGACTGTCAGTAATCTGATGACAGAGGGATAGTGAGGTGTTGTTATTGGGTTCATGGACTGTCTGAAATCTGATGGTAGATGGATAGTGAGGTGGTGTTCATGGACTGTCAGAAATCTGATGACAGAGGGATAGTGAGGTGGTGTTCATGGGCTGTCAGAAATCTGATGACAGAGGGATAGTGAGGAGTTGTTCATGGTCTGTCGGAAATCTGATGACAGAGGGATAGTGAGGTGGTGTTCATGGACTGTCAGAAATCTGATGTCAGAGGGATAGTGAGGTGTTGTTCATGGACTGTCAGAAATCGAAAGGCAGAGGGATAGTGAGGTGTTGTTCAGTGGTTCATGGACTGCCAGAAATCTGATGACGGAGGGATAGTGAGGTGGTGTTGATGGGTTAATGGATTGTCACAAGTCTGATGGGAGAGGGATAGTGACGTGGTGTCCATGAACTGTTCAGAAATCTGATGACAGAAGGATGGTGAGGTGGTGTTCATGGACAGTCAGAAATGTGATGACGGGGATAGTGAGTTGGTGTTCATGGAATGTCGGAAATCTGATGACAGACGGGTAGTGAGGTGGTCATGGGTTCATGGACTGTCAGAAATCTGATGACAGAGGGATAATGAGGTGGTGTTCATGGGTTCATGGACTGTCAGAAATCTGATGACAGAGGGACAGTGAAGTGGTGTTCATGGACTGTTTAGAAATCTGATGACAGAGCGATAGTGAGGTGGTGTTAATGGTTTCATACACTGTCAGAAATGTGGGGATAGAGGGATAGTGAGGTTGTGTTCATGGACTATTCAGAAATCTGATGACATAGGGATAGTGAAGTGGTGTTCATGGGTTCATGGACTGTCAGCAATCTGATGACAGAGGGTTAGTGAGGTGGTGTTAACGGACTGTCAGAAACTGATGGTAGACGGGTAGTCAGGTGTTGTTCATAGACAGTCAGAAATGTGATGACGGGTATAGTGAGTTGGTGTTCATGGAATGTCAGAAATCTGATAACAGAGGAATAGTGAGGTGTTGTTCATGGGTTAAAGGACTGTCAGAAATCTGATGACAGAGGGATAGTGAGGTGTTGTTCATGGACTGTCAGAAATCTGATGACAGAGGGATAGTGAGGTGTTGTTCATGGACTGTCAGAAATCGAAAGGCAGAGGGATAGTGAGGTGTTGTTCAGTGGTTCATGGACTGCCAGAAATCTGATGACGGAGGGATAGTGAGGTGGTGTTGATGGGTTAATGGATTGTCACAAGTCTGATGGGAGAGGGATAGTGACGTGGTGTCCATGAACTGTTCAGAAATCTGATGACAGAAGGATGGTGAGGTGTTGTTCATGGACAGTCAGAAATCTGATGTCAGAAGGATAGTGAGGTGTTGTTCATGGACTGTCAGAAATCTGATGACAGAGGGATAGTGAGGTGTTGTTCATGGACTGTCAGTAATCTGATGACAGAGGGATAGTGAGGTGTTGTTATTGGGTTCATGGACTGTCTGAAATCTGATGGTAGATGGATAGTGAGGTGGTGTTCATGGACTGTCAGAAATCTGATGACAGAGGGATAGTGAGGTGGTGTTCATGGGCTGTCAGAAATCTGATGACAGAGGGATAGTGAGGAGTTGTTCATGGTCTGTCGGAAATCTGATGACAGAGGGATAGTGAGGTGGTGTTCATGGACTGTCAGAAATCTGATGACAGAGGGATAGTGAGGTGTTGTTCATGGACTGTCAGAAATCGAAAGGCAGAGGGATAGTGAGGTGTTGTTCAGTGGTTCATGGACTGCCAGAAATCTGATGACGGAGGGATAGTGAGGTGGTGTTGATGGGTTAATGGATTGTCACAAGTCTGATGGGAGAGGGATAGTGACGTGGTGTCCATGAACTGTTCAGAAATCTGATGACAGAAGGATGGTGAGGTGGTGTTCATGGACAGTCAGAAATGTGATGACGGGGATAGTGAGTTGGTGTTCATGGAATGTCAGAAATCTGATGACAGACGGGTAGTGAGGTGGTCATGGGTTCATGGACTGTCAGAAATCTGATGACAGAGGGATAATGAGGTGGTGTTCATGGTCTGTCGGAAATCTGATGACAGAGGGATAATGAGGTGATGTTCATGGGTTCATGGACTGTCAGAAATCTGATGACAGAGGGACAGTGAAGTGGTGTTCATGGACTGTTTAGAAATCTGATGACAGAGCGATAGTGAGGTGGTGTTAATGGTTTCATACACTGTCAGAAATGTGGGGATAGAGGGATAGTGAGGTTGTGTTCATGGACTATTCAGAAATCTGATGACATAGGGATAGTGAAGTGGTGTTCATGGGTTCATGGACTGTCAGCAATCTGATGACAGAGGGATAGTGAGGTGGTGTTAACGGACTGTCAGAAACTGATGGTAGACGGGTAGTCAGGTGTTGTTCATGGACAGTCAGAAATGTGATGACGGGTATAGTGAGTTGGTGTTCATGGAATGTCAGAAATCTGATAACAGAGGAATAGTGAGGTGTTGTTCATGGGTTAAAGGACTGTCAGAAATCTGATGACAGAGGGATAGTGAGGTGTTGTTCATGGACTGTCAGAAATCTGATGACAGAGGGATAGTGAGGTGTTGTTCATGGACTGTCAGAAATCGAAAGGCAGAGGGATAGTGAGGTGTTGTTCAGTGGTTCATGGACTGCCAGAAATCTGATGACGGAGGGATAGTGAGGTGGTGTTGATGGGTTAATGGATTGTCACAAGTCTGATGGGAGAGGGATAGTGACGTGGTGTCCATGAACTGTTCAGAAATCTGATGACAGAAGGATGGTGAGGTGGTGTTCATGGACAGTCAGAAATCTGATGTCAGAAGGATAGTGAGGTGTTGTTCATGGACTGTCAGAAATCTGATGACAGAGGGATAGTGAGGTGTTGTTCATGGACTGTCAGTAATCTGATGACAGAGGGATAGTGAGGTGTTGTTATTGGGTTCATGGACTGTCTGAAATCTGATGGTAGATGGATAGTGAGGTGGTGTTCATGGACTGTCAGAAATCTGATGACAGGGATAGTGAGGTGGTGTTCATGGGCTGTCAGAAATCTGATGACAGAGGGATAGTGAGGTATTGTTCATGGACTGTCAGTAATCTGATGACAGAGGGATAGTGAGGTGTTGTTATTGGGTTCATGGACTGTCTGAAATCTGATGGTAGATGGATAGTGAGGTGGTGTTCATGGACTGTCAGAAATCTGATGACAGAGGGATAGTGAGGTGGTGTTCATGGGCTGTCAGAAATCTGATGACAGAGGGATAGTGAGGTGGTGGTCATGGACTGTCAGAAATCGAAAGGCAGAGGGATAGTGAGGTGTTGTTCAGTGGTTCATGGACTGCCAGAAATCTGATGACGGAGGGATAGTGAGGTGGTGTTGATGGGTTAATGGATTGTCACAAGTCTGATGGGAGAGGGATAGTGACGTGGTGTCCATGAACTGTTCAGAAATCTGATGACAGAAGGATGGTGAGGTGGTGTTCATGGACAGTCAGAAATCTGATGTCAGAGGGATAGTGAGGTGTTGTTCATGGACTGTCAGAAATCTGATGACAGAGGGATAGTGAGGTGTTGTTCATGGACTGTCAGTAATCTGATGACAGAGGGATAGTGAGGTGTTGTTATTGGGTTCATGGACTGTCAGAAATCTGATGACAGAGGGATAGTGAGGTGTTGTTATTGGGTTCATGGACTGTCAGAAATCTGATGACAGAGGGATAGTGAGGTGTTGTTCATGGACTGTCAGTAATCTGATGACAGAGGGATAGTGAGGTGTTGTTATTGGGTTCATGGACTGTCAGAAATCTGATAACAGAGGGATAGTGAGGTGGTGTTCATGGACTGTCAGAAATCTGATGTCAGAGGGATAGTGAGGTGTTTTTTATGGACTGTCAGAAATCTGATGACAGAGGGATAGTGAGGTGTTGTTCATGGACTGTCTGAAATCTGATGGTAGATGGATAGTGAGGTGGGGTTCATGGACTGTCAAAAATCTGATGACAGACTGACAGTGAGGTGTTGTTTATGCACTGTCAGAAATCTGATGACAGAGGGATAGTGAGGTGGTGGTCATGGACTGTCAGAAATCGAAAGGCAGAGGGATAGTGAGGTGTTGTTCAGTGGTTCATGGACTGCCAGAAATCTGATGACGGAGGGATAGTGAGGTGGTGTTGATGGGTTAATGGATTGTCACAAGTCTGATGGGAGAGGGATAGTGACGTGGTGTCCATGAACTGTTCAGAAATCTGATGACAGAAGGATGGTGAGGTGGTGTTCATGGACAGTCAGAAATGTGATGACGGGGATAGTGAGTTGGTGTTCATGGAATGTCAGAAATCTGATGACAGAAGGATGGTGAGGTGTTGTTCATGGACTGTCAGAAATCTGATCCCAGAGGGATAATGAGGTGATGTTCATGGGTTCATGGACTGTCAGAAATCTGATGACAGAGGGACAGTGAAGTGGTGTTCGTGGACTGTTTAGAAATCTGATGACAGAGCGATAGTGAGGTGGTGTTAATGGTTTCATACACTGTCAGAAATGTTGGGATAGAGGGATAGTATGGTGGTGTTCATGGACTGTTGAGAAAACTGATGACAGGGATAGTGAAGTGGTGTTCATGGGTTCATGGACTGTCAGCAATCTGATGGCAGAGGGATAGTGAGGTGGTGTTAATGGTTTCATACACTGTCAGAAATGTGGGGATAGAGGGATAGTATGGTGGTGTTCATGGACTGTTGAGAAAACTGATGACAGGAATAGTGAGGTGGTGTTCATGGACTGTCAGAAATCTGATGACAGGGATAGTGATGTGTTGTTCATGGGTTCATAAACTGTCAGAAATCTGATGACAGAGGGATATTGATGTATTGTTCATGGATGGCCAAATCTGATGACAGGAATAGTGAGGCGTTTTTCATGGATGTCAGAAATCTGATGACAGAGGGATAGTGAGGTGTTGTTCATGGACTGTCAGAAATCTGATGACAGAGGGATAGTGAGGAGTTGTTCATGGACTGTCAGAAATCTGATGACAGAGGGATAATGAGGTGGTGTTCATGGTCTGTCGGAAATCTGATGACAGAGGGATAGTGAGGTGTTGTTCATGGACTGTCGGATATCTGATGACAGAGGGACAGTGAGGTGTTGTTCATGGACTGTCGGAAATCTGATGACAGAGGGATAGTGAGGTGTTGTTCATGGACTGTCGGAAATCTGATGACAGAGGGATAGTGAGGTGTTGTTCATGGACTGTCAGAAATCTGATGACAGAGGGAAAGTGAGGTCTTGTTATTGGGTTCATAGACTGTCTGAAATCTGATGGTAGATGGATAGTGAGGTGGGGTTCGTGGACTGTCAAAAATCTGATGACAGACTGACAGTGAGGTGTTGTTTATGCACTGTCAGAAATCTGATGACAGAGGGATAGTGAGGTGGTGTTCCTGGACTGTCAGAAGTCTGATGGCAGAGGGATAGTGAGGTGTTGTTTATGCACAGTCAGAAAACCGCAGACAGAGGGATAGTGAGGTATTGTTATTGGGTTCATGGACTGTCTGAAATCTGATGGTAGATGGATAGTGAGGTGGTGTTCATGGACTGTCTGAAATCTGATGACAGAGGGACAGTGAAGTGGTGTTCATGGATGGTCAAATCTGATGACAGGGATAGTGAGGCGTTTTTCATGGACTGTCAGAAATCTGATGACAGACGTGTAGTGAGGTGGTGTTCATGGACAGTCAGAAATCTGATGACAGAGGGATAGTGAGGTGGTGTTCATAGACTGTCAGAAATCTGATGGTAGACAGGTAGTGAGGTGGTGTTCATGGACAGTCAGAAATGTGATGACGGGTATAGTGAGTTGGTGTTCATGGACTGTCAGAAATCTGATGACAGAGGGATAGTGAGGTGGTCATGGAATGTCAGAAATCTGATGACAGGAATAGTGAGGTGGTGTTCATGGACTGTCAGAAATCTGATGACAGACGGGTAGTGAGTTGGTGTTCATGGAATGTCAGAAATCTGATGACAGGGATAGTGATGTGTTGTTCATGGGTTCATAAACTGTCAGAAATCTGATGACAGAGGGATATTGATGTATTGTTCATGGATGGCCAAATCTGATGACAGGAATAGTGAGGCGTTTTTCATGGATGTCAGAAATCTGATGACAGAGGGATAGTGAGGTGTTGTTCATGGACTGTCAGAAATCTGATGACAGAGGGATAGTGAGGTGTTGTTCATGCACTGTCAGAAATCTGATGACAGAGGGATAGTGAGGAGTTGTTCATGGACTGTCAGAAATCTGATGACAGAGGGATAATGAGGTGGTGTTCATGGTCTGTCGGAAATCTGATGACAGAGGGATAGTGAGGTGTTGTTCATGGACTGTCAGAAATCTGATGACAGAGGGACAGTGAGGTGTTGTTCATGGACTGTCAGTAATCTGATGACAGAGGGAAAGTGTGGTCTTGTTATTGGGTTCATAGACTGTCTGAAATCTGATGGTAGATGGATAGTGAGGTGGGGTTCGTGGAATGTCAAAAATCTGATGACAGACTGACAGTGAGGTGTTGTTTATGCACTGTCAGAAATCTGATGACAGAGGGATAGTGAGGTGGTGGTCATGGACTGTCAGAAATCTGATGACAGAGGGATAGTGAGGTGTTGTTCATGGACTGTCAGAAATCTGATGACAGAGGGACAGTGAGGTGTTGTTCATGGACTGTCAGTAATCTGATGACAGAGGGAAAGTGAGGTGTTGTTATTGGGTTCATAGACTGTCTGAAATCTGATGGTAGATGGATAGTGAGGTGGGGTTCGTGGAATGTCAAAAATCTGATGACAGACTGACAGTGAGGTGTTGTTTATGCACTGTCAGAAATCTGATGACAGAGGGATAGTGAGGTGGTGGTCATGGACTGTCAGAAATCGAAAGGCAGAGGGATAGTGAGGTGTTGTTCAGTGGTTCATGGACTGCCAGAAATCTGATGACGGAGGGATAGTGAGGTGGTGTTGATGGGTTAATGGATTGTCACAAGTCTGATGGGAGAGGGATAGTGACGTGGTGTCCATGAACTGTTCAGAAATCTGATGACAGAAGGATGGTGAGGTGGTGTTCATGGACAGTCAGAAATGTGATGACGGGGATAGTGAATTGGTGTTCATGGAATGTCAGAATTCTGATGACAGACGGGTAGTGAGGTGGTGTTCATGGGTTCATGGACTGTCAGAAATCTGATGACAGAGGGATAGTGTGGTAATGTTCATGGACTGTCAGAAATCGAAAGGCAGAGGGATATTGAGGTGTTGTCATGGACTGTAAGAAATCTGATGACAGAGGGATAGTGAGGTGGTGTTCATGGGTTCATGGACTGTCGGAAATCTGATGACAGAGGGACAGTGAAGTGGTGTTCATGGACTGTTTAGAAATCTGATGACAGAGCGATAGTGAGGTGGTGTTAATGGTTTCATACACTGTCAGAAATGTGAGGGTAGAGGGATAGTATGGTGGTGTTCATGGACTGTTGAGAAAACTGATGACAGGGATAGTGCGATGTTGTTCATGGGTTCATGGACTGTCAGAAATCTGATGACAGAAGGATGGTGAGGTTGTGTTCATGGTTTCATACACTGTCAGAAATGTGGGGATAGAGGGATAGTGAGGTTGTGTTCATGGACTATTCAGAAATCTGATGACAGAGGGATAGTGAAGTGGTGTTCATGGGTTCATGGACTGTCAGCAATCTGATGACAGAGGGATAGTGAGGTGGTGTTAACGGACTGTCAGAAACTGATGGTAGACGGGTAGTCAGGTGGTGTTCATAGACAGTCAGAAATGTGATGACGGGTATAGTGAGTTGGTGTTCATGGAATGTCAGAAATCTGATGTCAGAGGGATAATATGGTTGTGTTCATGGACTGACAGAAATCTGTTGACTGCGGGATAGTCAGGTGTTGTTCGTGGGTTCATGGACTGTCAGAAATCTGATGGTATAGGGATAGTGAGGTGGTGTTCATGGGTTCATGGATTGTTAGAAATCTGATGACTGAGTTATAGTGAGGTGTTGTTCATAGACTGTCAGAAATCTGATGACAGGGATAGTGAGGTGTTGTTCATGGACTGTCAGAAATCTGATGACAGAGGGATAGTGAGGTGTTGTTCATGGGTTCATGGACTGTCAGAAATCTGATGGTACAGGGATAGTGAGGTGGTGCTCATGGGTTCGTGGACTGTTCAGAAATCTGATGGTAGAGGGATAGTGAGGTGGTGTTCATGGATTGTCAGATATCTGATGACGGGTATAGTGAGGTGGTGTTCATTTACTGTCGGAAATCTGATGAGAGCGGGATAGTGAGGTGGTGTTCATTGACTGTCAAAAATCTGATGACAGAGGGATAGTGAGGTGGTGTTAATGGGTTCATACACTCTCAGAAATCTGAGGGTAGAGGGATAGTAAGGTGGTGTTCATGGACTGTTGAGAAAACTGATTACAGAGGGATAGTGAGGTGTTGTTTATGGATGGTCAAATCTGATGACAGGGATAGTGAGGCGTTTTTCATGGATGTCAGAAACCTGATGACAGAAGGATGGTGAGGTGGTGTTCATAGACTGTCAGAAATCTGATGTCAGAGGGATAGTGAGGTGGTGTTAATGGACTGTCAGAAATCTGATGGTAGACGGGTAGTGAGGTGGTGTTCATGGACAGTCAGAAATCTGATGACAGAGGGATAGGGAAGTGGTGTTCATGGGTTCATGGACTGTCAGAAATCTGATGGCAGAGGGATAATATGGTTGTGTTCATGGACAGTCAGAAATCTGATGGTAGACGGGTAGTGAGGTGGGGTTCATGGACAGTCAGAAATGTGATGACGGGTATAGTGAGTTGGTGTTCATGGAATGTCAGAAATCTGATGACAGAGGAATAGTGAGGTTGTGTTCATGGACTGTCAGAAATCTGATGTCAGAGGGATAATATGGTTGTGTTCATGGACTGACAGAAATCTGATTACAGAGGTATGGTGAGGTATTGCTCATGGGTTCATGGACTGTCTGAAATCTGATGACAGAGGGATATTGATGTATTGTTCATGGATGGCCAAATCTGATGACAGGGATAGTGAGGCGTTTTTCATGGATGTCAGAAATCTGATGACAGAAGGATGGTGAGGTGGTGTTCCTGGACTGCCAGAAGTCTGATGGCAGAGGAAAAGTGAGGTATTGTTCATCGGTTCATAGACTGTCAGAGATCTGATGACAGAGGGATAGTGAGGTGGTGTTCATGGACTATTCAGAAATCTTATGACAGAGGGATAGTGAAGTGGTGTTCATGGACTGTTGAGAAAACTGATGGCAGATGGATAGTCAGGTGTTGTTCACGGACTGTCAGAAATCTGATGACAGGGATAGTGAGGTGTTGTTCATGCACTGTCAGAAAACTGATGTCAGAGGGATAGTGAGGTGTTGTTCATGGGTTCGTGGACTGTTCAGAAATCTGATGGTAGAGGGATAGTGAGGTGATGTTCATGGACTGTCAGAAATCTGATGACAGAGAGATAGTGATGTGGTGTTCATGGATTGTTCAGAAACCTGATGACAGTCGGGTAGTGAGGTGGTGTTCATAGACTGTCAGAAATCTGATGACAGAGGGATAGTGAGGTGTTGTTCATGCACTGTCAGAAATCTGATGGTAGAGGGATAGTAAGGTGATGTTCATGGACTGTCAGGAGACTGATGACAGAGGGATAGTGAGTTGTTGTTCATGGACTGTCAGAAATCTGATGACAGCGGGATAGTGAGGTGTTGTTCGTGGGTTCATGGACTGTCAGAAATCTGATGGTAGAGGGATAGTGAGGTGGTGTTCTTGGACTGTCAGAAATCTGATGACAGAGGGATAGTGATGTGTTGTTCATGGGTTCATAAACTGTCAGAAATCTGATGACAGAGGGATACTGATGTATTCTTCATGGATGGCCAAATCTGATGACAGGGATAGTGAGGCGATTTTCATAGATGTCAGAAATCTGATGACAGAAAGATGGTGAGGTGGTGTTCATGGACTGCCAGAAGTCTGATGGCAGAGGGATAATGTAGTGGTGTTCATGGCCTGTCAGAAATCTGATGACAGGGATAGTGAGGAGTTGTTCATGGACTGTCAGAAATCTGATGACAGAGGGATAGTGACATGGTGTTGATGGGTTCATAGACTGTCAGACATCTGAGGGTAGAGGGATAGTGAGGTGGTGTTCATGGACTGTCAGAAATCTGATGACAGAGGGATAGTGATGTGTTGTTCATGGATGGTCTAATCTGATGACAGGGATAGTGAGGCGTTTTTCATGGAATCTGATGACAGAGGAATAGTGAAGTGGTGTTCATGGACTGTCAGAAATCTGATGGGAGAAGGGTAGTGAGGTAGGGTTCATGGACTGTCGGAAATCTGATGACAGAGGGATAGTGAGGTGTTGTTCATGGACTGTCAGAAATCTGATGACAGAGGGAAAGTGAGGTCTTGTTATTGGGTTCATAGACTGTCTGAAATCTGATGGTAGATGGATAGTGAGGTGGGGTTCGTGGACTGTCAAAAATCTGATGACAGACTGACAGTGAGGTGTTGTTTATGCACTGTCAGAAATCTGATGACAGAGGGATAGTGAGGTGGTGTTCCTGGACTGTCAGAAGTCTGATGGCAGAGGGATAGTGAGGTGTTGTTTATGCACAGTCAGAAAACCGCAGACAGAGGGTTAGTGAGGTATTGTTAATGGGTTCATACACTCTCAGAAATCTGAGGGTAGAGGGATAGTAAGGTGGTGTTCATGGACTGTTGAGAAAACTGATGACAGAGGGATAGTGAGGTGTTGTTTATGGATGGTCAAATCTGATGACAGGGATAGTGAGGCGTTTTTCATGGATGTCAGAAACCTGATGACAGAAGGATGGTGAGGTGGTGTTCATGGACTGCCAGAAGTCTGATGACAGAGGGACAGTGAGATGTTGTTCATGGGTTCATAGACTGTCAGAAATCTGATGTCAGAGGGATAGTGAGGTGGTGTTAATGGACTGTCAGAAATCTGATGGTAGACGGGTAGTGAGGTGGTGTTCATGGACAGTCAGAAATCTGATGACAGAGGGATAGGGAAGTGGTGTTCATGGGTTCATGGACTGTCAGAAATCTGATGGCAGAGGGATAATATGGTTGTGTTCATGGACAGTCAGAAATCTGATGGTAGACGGGTAGTGAGGTGGGGTTCATGGACAGTCAGAAATGTGATGACGGGTATAGTGAGTTGGTGTTCATGGAATGTCAGAAATCTGATGACAGAGGAATAGTGAGGTTGTGTTCATGGACTGTCAGAAATCTGATGTCAGAGGGATAATATGGTTGTGTTCATGGACTGACAGAAATCTGATTACAGAGGTATGGTGAGGTATTGCTCATGGGTTCATGGACTGTCTGAAATCTGATGACAGAGGGATATTGATGTATTGTTCATGGATGGCCAAATCTGATGACAGGGATAGTGAGGCGTTTTTCATGGATGTCAGAAATCTGATGACAGAAGGATGGTGAGGTGGTGTTCCTGGACTGCCAGAAGTCTGATGGCAGAGGAAAAGTGAGGTATTGTTCATCGGTTCATAGACTGTCAGAGATCTGATGACAGAGGGATAGTGAGGTGTTGTTCATGCACTGTCAGAAATCTGATGACAGAGGGATAGTGAGGAGTTGTTCATGGACTGTCAGAAATCTGATGACAGAGGGATAATGAGGTGGTGTTCATGGTCTGTCGGAAATCTGATGACAGAGGGATAGTGAGGTGTTGTTCATGGACTGTCGGAAATCTGATGACAGAGGGACAGTGAGGTGTTGTTCATGGACTGTCGGAAATCTGATGACAGAGGGATAGTGAGGTGTTGTTCATGGACTGTCGGAAATCTGATGACAGAGGGATAGTGAGGTGTTGTTCATGGACTGTCAGAAATCTGATGACAGAGGGAAAGTGAGGTCTTGTTATTGGGTTCATAGACTGTCTGAAATCTGATGGTAGATGGATAGTGAGGTGGTGTTCATGGACAGTCAGAAATCTGATGACAGAGGGATAGTGAGGTGGTGTTCATAGACTGTCAGAAATCTGATGGTAGACAGGTAGTGAGGTGGTGTTCATGGACAGTCAGAAATGTGATGACGGGTATAGTGAGTTGGTGTTCATGGACTGTCAGAAATCTGATGACAGAGGGATAGTGAGGTGGTCATGGAATGTCAGAAATCTGATGACAGGAATAGTGAGGTGGTGTTCATGGACTGTCAGAAATCTGATGACAGACGGGTAGTGAGTTGGTGTTCATGGAATGTCAGAAATCTGATGACAGGGATAGTGATGTGTTGTTCATGGGTTCATAAACTGTCAGAAATCTGATGACAGAGGGATATTGATGTATTGTTCATGGATGGCCAAATCTGATGACAGGAATAGTGAGGCGTTTTTCATGGATGTCAGAAATCTGATGACAGAGGGATAGTGAGGTGTTGTTCATGGACTGTCAGAAATCTGATGACAGAGGGATAGTGAGGTGTTGTTCATGCACTGTCAGAAATCTGATGACAGAGGGATAGTGAGGAGTTGTTCATGGACTGTCAGAAATCTGATGACAGAGGGATAATGAGGTGGTGTTCATGGTCTGTCGGAAATCTGATGACAGAGGGATAGTGAGGTGTTGTTCATGGACTGTCAGAAATCTGATGACAGAGGGACAGTGAGGTGTTGTTCATGGACTGTCAGTAATCTGATGACAGAGGGAAAGTGAGGTGTTGTTATTGGGTTCATAGACTGTCTGAAATCTGATGGTAGATGGATAGTGAGGTGGGGTTCGTGGAATGTCAAAAATCTGATGACAGACTGACAGTGAGGTGTTGTTTATGCACTGTCAGAAATCTGATGACAGAGGGATAGTGAGGTGGTGGTCATGGACTGTCAGAAATCGAAAGGCAGAGGGATAGTGAGGTGTTGTTCAGTGGTTCATGGACTGCCAGAAATCTGATGACGGAGGGATAGTGAGGTGGTGTTGATGGGTTAATGGATTGTCACAAGTCTGATGGGAGAGGGATAGTGACGTGGTGTCCATGAACTGTTCAGAAATCTGATGACAGAAGGATGGTGAGGTGGTGTTCATGGACAGTCAGAAATGTGATGACGGGGATAGTGAATTGGTGTTCATGGAATGTCAGAATTCTGATGACAGACGGGTAGTGAGGTGGTGTTCATGGGTTCATGGACTGTCAGAAATCTGATGACAGAGGGATAGTGTGGTAATGTTCATGGACTGTCAGAAATCGAAAGGCAGAGGGATATTGAGGTGTTGTCATGGACTGTAAGAAATCTGATGACAGAGGGATAGTGAGGTGGTGTTCATGGGTTCATGGACTGTCGGAAATCTGATGACAGAGGGACAGTGAAGTGGTGTTCATGGACTGTTTAGAAATCTGATGACAGAGCGATAGTGAGGTGGTGTTAATGGTTTCATACACTGTCAGAAATGTGAGGGTAGAGGGATAGTATGGTGGTGTTCATGGACTGTTGAGAAAACTGATGACAGGGATAGTGCGATGTTGTTCATGGGTTCATGGACTGTCAGAAATCTGATGACAGAAGGATGGTGAGGTTGTGTTCATGGTTTCATACACTGTCAGAAATGTGGGGATAGAGGGATAGTGAGGTTGTGTTCATGGACTATTCAGAAATCTGATGACAGAGGGATAGTGAAGTGGTGTTCATGGGTTCATGGACTGTCAGCAATCTGATGACAGAGGGATAGTGAGGTGGTGTTAACAGACTGTCAGAAACTGATGGTAGACGGGTAGTCAGGTGGTGTTCATAGACAGTCAGAAATGTGATGACGGGTATAGTGAGTTGGTGTTCATGGAATGTCAGAAATCTGATGTCAGAGGGATAATATGGTTGTGTTCATGGACTGACAGAAATCTGTTGACTGCGGGATAGTCAGGTGTTGTTCGTGGGTTCATGGACTGTCAGAAATCTGATGGTATAGGGATAGTGAGGTGGTGTTCATGGGTTCATGGATTGTTAGAAATCTGATGACTGAGTTATAGTGAGGTGTTGTTCATAGACTGTCAGAAATCTGATGACAGGGATAGTGAGGTGTTGTTCATGCACTGTCAGAAATCTGATGACAGAGGGATAGTGAGGTGTTGTTCGTGGGTTCATGGACTGTCAGAAATCTGATGGTACAGGGATAGTGAGGTGGTGCTCATGGGTTCGTGGACTGTTCAGAAATCTGATGGTAGAGGGATAGTGAGGTGGTGTTCATGGATTGTCAGATATCTGATGACGGGTATAGTGAGGTGGTGTTCATTTACTGTCGGAAATCTGATGAGAGCGGGATAGTGAGGTGGTGTTCATTGACTGTCAAAAATCTGATGACAGAGGGATAGTGAGGTGGTGTTAATGGGTTCATACACTCTCAGAAATCTGAGGGTAGAGGGATAGTAAGGTGGTGTTCATGGACTGTTGAGAAAACTGATGACAGAGGGATAGTGAGGTGTTGTTTATGGATGGTCAAATCTGATGACAGGGATAGTGAGGCGTTTTTCATGGATGTCAGAAACCTGATGACAGAAGGATGGTGAGGTGGTGTTCATGGACTGCCAGAAGTCTGATGACAGAGGGACAGTGAGATGTTGTTCATGGGTTCATAGACTGTCAGAAATCTGATGTCAGAGGGATAGTGAGGTGGTGTTAATGGACTGTCAGAAATCTGATGGTAGACGGGTAGTGAGGTGGTGTTCATGGACAGTCAGAAATCTGATGACAGAGGGATAGGGAAGTGGTGTTCATGGGTTCATGGACTGTCAGAAATCTGATGGCAGAGGGATAATATGGTTGTGTTCATGGACAGTCAGAAATCTGATGGTAGACGGGTAGTGAGGTGGGGTTCATGGACAGTCAGAAATGTGATGACGGGTATAGTGAGTTGGTGTTCATGGAATGTCAGAAATCTGATGACAGAGGAATAGTGAGGTTGTGTTCATGGACTGTCAGAAATCTGATGTCAGAGGGATAATATGGTTGTGTTCATGGACTGACAGAAATCTGATTACAGAGGTATGGTGAGGTATTGCTCATGGGTTCATGGACTGTCTGAAATCTGATGACAGAGGGATATTGATGTATTGTTCATGGATGGCCAAATCTGATGACAGGGATAGTGAGGCGTTTTTCATGGATGTCAGAAATCTGATGACAGAAGGATGGTGAGGTGGTGTTCCTGGACTGCCAGAAGTCTGATGGCAGAGGAAAAGTGAGGTATTGTTCATCGGTTCATAGACTGTCAGAGATCTGATGACAGAGGGATAGTGAGGTGGTGTTCATGGACTGTTGAGAAAACTGATGGCAGATGGATAGTCAGGTGTTGTTCACGGACTGTCAGAAATCTGATGACAGGGATAGTGAGGTGTTGTTCATGCACTGTCAGAAAACTGATGTCAGAGGGATAGTGAGGTGTTGTTCATGGGTTCGTGGACTGTTCAGAAATCTGATGGTAGAGGGATAGTGAGGTGATGTTCATGGACTGTCAGAAATCTGATGACAGAGAGATAGTGATGTGGTGTTCATGGATTGTTCAGAAACCTGATGACAGTCGGGTAGTGAGGTGGTGTTCATAGACTGTCAGAAATCTGATGACAGAGGGATAGTGAGGTGGTGTTAATGGGTTCATGCACTGTCAGAAATCTGATGGTAGAGGGATAGTAAGGTGATGTTCATGGACTGTCAGGAGACTGATGACAGAGGGATAGTGAGGTGGTGTTCATGGACTGTCAGAAATCTGATGACAGCGGGATAGTGAGGTGTTGTTCGTGGGTTCATGGACTGTCAGAAATCTGATGGTAGAGGGATAGTGAGGTGGTGTTCTTGGACTGTCAGAAATCTGATGACAGAGGGATAGTGATGTGTTGTTCATGGGTTCATAAACTGTCAGAAATCTGATGACAGAGGGATACTGATGTATTCTTCATGGATGGCCAAATCTGATGACAGGGATAGTGAGGCGATTTTCATAGATGTCAGAAATCTGATGACAGAAAGATGGTGAGGTGGTGTTCATGGACTGCCAGAAGTCTGATGGCAGAGGGATAATGTAGTGGTGTTCATGGCCTGTCAGAAATCTGATGACAGGGATAGTGAGGAGTTGTTCATGGACTGTCAGAAATCTGATGACAGAGGGATAGTGACATGGTGTTGATGGGTTCATAGACTGTCAGACATCTGAGGGTAGAGGGATAGTGAGGTGGTGTTCATGGACTGTCAGAAATCTGATGACAGAGGGATAGTGATGTGTTGTTCATGGATGGTCTAATCTGATGACAGGGATAGTGAGGCGTTTTTCATGGAATCTGATGACAGAGGAATAGTGAAGTGGTGTTCATGGACTGTCAGAAATCTGATGGGAGAAGGGTAGTGAGGTAGGGTTCATGGACAGTCAGAAATGTGATGACGGGGATAGTGAGTTGGTGTTCATGGGCTGTCAGAAATCTGATGACAGAGGGATAGTGAGGTGGTGTTCATGGGTTCATGGACTGTCAGAAATCTGATGACAGGGTTAGTGAGGCGTTGTTCATAGACTGTCAGACATCTGAGGGTAGAGGGATAGTGAGGTGGTGTTCATGGACTGTCAGAAATCTGATGTCAGAGGGATAATATAGTTGTGTTCATGGACTGACAGAAATCTGATTACAGAGGTATGGTGAGGTATTGTTCATGGGTTCATGGACTGTCAGAAATCTGATGACAGAGGGATAGTGATGTGTTGTTCATGGGTTCATAAACTGTCAGAAATCTGATGACAGAGGGACAGTGAGGTGGTGTTAATGGACTGTCAGAAATCTGATGGTAGACGGGTAGTGAGGTGGTGTTCATGGACAGTCAGAAATCTGATGGCAGAGGGATAGTGAGGTGTTGTTCATAGACTGTCAGAAATCTGATGGGAGAAGGGTAGTGAGGAAGGGTTCATGGACAGTCAGAAATGTGATGACGGGTATAGTGAGTTGGTGTTCATGGAATGTCAGAAATCTGATGACAGAGGAATAGTGAGGTGTTGTTCATGGACTGTCAGAAATCTGATGTCAGAGGGATAATATGGTTGTGTTCATGGACTGTCAGAAATCTGATTACAGAGGTATGGTGAGGTATTGTTCATGGACTGTCAGAAATCTGATGACAGAGGGATAGTGAGGTGTTGTTCATGGGTTCATGGACTGTCTGAAATCTGATGACAGAGGGATAGTGAGGTGTTGTTCATGGACTGTCAGAAATCTGATGACAGAAGGATGGTGAGGTGGTGTTCCTGGACTGTCAGAAATCTGATGACAGGGATAGTGAGGTGTTGTTCATGGGTTCCTGGACTGACAGAAATCTGATGACAAAGGGATAGTGAGGTGTTGTTCATGGACTGTCAGAAATCTGATGACAGGGATAGTGAGGTGGTGTTCATGGGTTCATGGACTGTCAGAAATCTGATGACAGGGATAGTGAGGCGTTTTTCATGGAATGTCAGAAATCTGATGAGAGAGGGATAGTGAGGTGTTGTTCATGGGTTCATGGACTGTCAGAAATCTGATGGTAGAGAGATAGTGAGTTGGTGTTCATGGGCTGTCAGAAATCTGATGACAGAGGGATAGTGAGGTGGTGTTCATGGGTTCATGGACTGTCAGAAATCTGATGATAGGGTTAGTGAGGCGTTGTTCATAGACTGTCAGACATCTGAGGGTAGAGGGATAGTGAGGTGGTGTTCATGGACTGTCAGAAATCTGAGGGTAGAGGGATAGTGAGGTGGTGTTCATGGACTGTTGAGAAAACTGATGGCAGATGGATAGTCAGGTGTTGTTCATGGAATGTCAGAAATCTGATGACAGAGGGATAGTGAGGTGTTGTTCATGGAATGTCAGAACTCTGATGACAGTCGGGTAGTGAGGTGGTGTTCATGGACAGTCAGAAATCTGAGGGTAGAGGGATAGTGAGGTGGTGTTCTTGGACTGTCAGAAATCTGATGACAGAGGGATAGTGATGTGTTGTTCATGGGTTCATAAACTGTTGGAAATCTGATGACAGAGGGATACTGATGTATTGTTCATGGATGGCCAAATCTGATGACAGGGATAGTGAGGCGATTTTCATAGATGTCAGAAATCTGATGACAGAAGGATGGTGAGGTGGTGTTCATGGACTGCCAGAAGTCTGATGGCAGAGGGATAGTGACATGGTGTTGATGGGTTCATAGACTGTCAGACATCTGAGGGTAGAGGGATAGTGAGGTGGTGTTCATGGACTGTGCAGAAACCTGATCACGGACGGGTAGTGAGGTGGTGTTCATGGACAGTCAGAAATGTGATGACGGGGATAGTGAGTTGGTGTTCATGGGCTGTCAGAAATCTGATGACAGGGTTAGTGAGGCGTTGTTCATAGACTGTCAGACATCTGAGGGTAGAGGGATAGTGAGGTGGTGTTCATGGACTGTCAGAAATCTGATGTCAGAGGGATAATATAGTTGTGTTCATGGACTGACAGAAATCTGATTACAGAGGTATGGTGAGGTATTGTTCATGGGTTCATGGACTGTCAGAAATCTGATGACAGAGGGATAGTGATGTGTTGTTCATGGGTTCATAAACTGTCAGAAATCTGATGACAGAGGGACAGTGAGGTGGTGTTCATGGACCGTTTAGAAATCTGATGACAGAGCGATAGTGAGGTGGTGTTCATGGGTTCATGGACTGTCAGAAACCTGATGACAGGGTTAGTGAGGTGGTGTTCATGGACTGTCAGAAATCTGATGGTAGAGAGATAGTGAGGTGGTGTTCATGGGCTGTCAGAAATCTGATGACAGAGCGATAGTGAGGTGTTGTTCATGGACTGTCAGAGATCTGATGACAGAGGAATAGTGAGGCGTTGTTCATGGAATGTCAGAAATCTGATGACAGAAGGATGGTGAGGTGGTGTTCATGGACTGTCGGAAATCTGATGGTAGAGAGGAAGAAGCTGTTCCTGTATTACTGAGTGCAGGTCTTCTGGCTTCTGCACCTCTTCCCTTTGGTAGTAACAAGATGTCATGATCCTCTACCATGGGGAAAGACATTTGGCCATCTTCCCTCTTGAGGTCTCTCATTGGGTGGCATGGTAGTTTAGTCGTTATCACTACACTTTAAAGGACACCTGAGCTGGGTTCAGTTCCCACCGCAGCCTGTAAGGAGTTTGTACGTTCTCCCTGTGACCACATGTATTTCCTCCAGGTGTTCTGACTTCCTCCCACAGTCTAAGGATGTACTGGTTGGTGGGTTAATTGTTCTTTGTGAATTGTCTTGTGATCAGACTGGGGTTAACATGCGGGATTGCTGAATGGTGTGGTTTGAATGGCCTATTTGGTGCTGTATCTCAAATAAATAATCTTATCCACCCCTATCGGGTCACCCATCAGCCTCCTTCACTGCAGCAAATATCTCTCCCTCCCCATACCTCCAATCCAGACAAGGTCCTGGATCTCCTTTGCAGTGCAGTTTCATCCTGTGGTCCCGACTCAGAGGAGTGAAGAAGGCATTTGGCACGTTGGCCTTCATCACTCAGTATTGAGTTGGCACTTGTTGTGTACTTTTTTGGCCACCTGTTTACAGTAAAGATGTTGCTAATCTGGAAAGGGTGCAGAAAAGATTTACAGCAAGATTGCCAGAGCTAGTGGGATTGAGTTTCAGAGAGAGGTTGTGCAGGCTGGGACTTTACTCCTTGTAGTGCAGAAGACCAAGGGGTGACCTTAACCATGAGGGACATGGATAGGGTGAAAGCACACAGTCTTGTCTCAGGGAAAATTAACCAAATACTCAAGGGCACAGGTGAGAGGAGCAATTTAAAAGAGGGCTCAGGGGGCAAATTCTTCACCAAGAGAGTGGTCAGTGCATGGAACGAGCTGCCAGAGGATGTGGTTGAGCCAGGTACATCAACATTTGGATAAGTACATGAATAGAGTTAAATGGGTCTAGCTAGTGTGGGGCAGGGACCAGATGGGCTGAAGGGACTGCTTCCCAGCTGTATGACTACCAAGAGGCAATTCTGCCATTATTGCTGTTCCTGCCTCACCAGTGGTTGAAACACTGAGTGGGGGAGGCTTTTCAGCCTATTAAGATCCTTACTATCCAGAGGATCTCTAACTAGCCCCAACATTACTCCAATTCTTTCATGTCTTTCCCCGATAGAGATCTGACAGGTTAATCAGCAACTCCACAGTCACCTCTTCAGGGCAGCAGAGCTCTAAATCCACACCCCTTCCTCAACTGGGACCCAATTACAGAGCTGAGGTCATTGTAAACCCCTCCCGTTTAGATTACCACTACCTACTCTCGGGGGAACACCAGCTCAGTCTTGGAGGGACAGGGTTGAGGATGTCCTACCCCATTCTGCGCATTGGCTAAGGGCCCTGGTGTGGTCGGCTGGAAACTGGTGCCCATAATGTCCTCTCACTACTGACACTGCTGCTCCCTGGTTCAATTTAAGAACCTTGCTACTCGAATCAGAGTCCCCAACACCAACTCCCTTCATTCGATCACTTTGTCTGAGTCACATAGGAATAGATCTAGGTGTTAACGTAAGACATAGGAGCCAAAGTATTCAACTTGGTCAGTCAAATCTGGTCCGCCATTACATCATGGTTAATGAATGCCAGAGTAATGTCGTGGTTAGCGCATTGTAATTACAGCGTGGGGCATCGGAGCTCGCAGTTCAATCTGTTTGGAGTTTCTGTGTTCTCCCCATGGAACATGTAGCTTTCCTCTGGGTGCTCTGGTTTCCTCCCGCAGTCCCAAGATGCACCAGTTAGTAGGGTAATTGGTCATTGTAAATTGTCCTGTGGTTAGACTTGGGTTAAATTGGCAAGTTGCTGGCAGTGTGGCTTGTTGGAACGGAAGGGCCTTTTCCACATTATGTCTCTAAAAAAAATAAAATAGAACTTATTATCCCTCTCAACTCCATTCTCCTCCCATCTTCCCGTAACCTCTGCTTTAAATATATCCAGTGACTTGTCCTCCTCAGCCTCCTGTGGCAATGAATACCACAGATTCACCACCCTCTGGATAAAGACATTCCTCATCATCTCTGTTCTAACGGGATGTCCTTCTATTCTGAGCCTGTGCCCTCTGGTCTGAAACTCCCCAACTATAGAAAACATCCTCTCCACGTCCACTCCATCTAGGCCTTTCAATATTTGACAGGTTTCAATGAGATTCCCCCCTTCATTCTTCTAAACTCCTGTGAGTAGAGACCCAGAGCCATCAAATGCTTCTCATACATTAACCCTTTCCTCCCTGGGATCATTCCCATGAGCCTCTTCTGGACCCTCTCCGATGGCAGCACATCCTTCTTTAGATACTGGATGCAAAGCAGATCGCAGTTCTCCAGATGTAGTCTCACCGATGCCGTGTGAATTCTCAGCATTAAAGTACGTTTTTGTGTATCCTTACTTAACGAGTAAGTTCTTCCAAAGAGGTTGAAAGACATCCAATTAGAACAGAGATGCGGAGAAATTGCTTCAGTCAGAGGATGGTAAATCTGTGGAATTTGTTGCCCAGAGTCACTGGGTGTATTTAAGGCAGAGATAGAGAGGTTCTTGATTAGCCAGGGAATCAAAGGGTATGGGGAGAAGGCAGGGGTGTGGGGATGACTGGAAAAATTGGATCAGCCCATGATTGAGTGGCGGAGCAGATTCGATAGGCTGAATGGCCTACTCTGCTCCTATGTCATATGGTCTCATGATCTTATAGGTTCAGTAAGTATGGAAAGTTAGGATTGATGCTGGGAGGAATTTCTGCAATGAGTTGTGCAAAATGGATGGAGTGAATGGGTTATGTCTGAATAGTCTACCCATTTATTAATCCTTGAAATTGTTTCTCTTCAGCCCAAGCGGGATGTCCCAGGAAGACCACCTCCGCTCTGCAAGCCACTGCCTCGGGACCCAGACCTCAGGAGTAGCCAGGTAACCTGCTGGGACATTCCTACATTCTCCAAGCCACCTACCTCCATCTACACTCCCGTCAACCCCGGCTCAGCCCAGATTGCGGACCAGGAAACTGAGAAGGGATGTGATGGAGGGAAGTTCACGGAGATGTGACGGAGAGTTGGAATGGGGAGGGTTAACTCTTATGATTGAACAAACCCACACCAGCTCCCAAGAGGGCAGGACACCCCCTTTGAAATCCTTTATCTTGTAGTTCGATCTCAGCCTTCTCCCTAACTCTGACGCTCTCTGGCCCCTAGACTCCCCTCCATCTCAGTAAGATCCTCTAGCCCCTACATTCCTTCCTGTCTCTGTAACCTCCTCTGGCCTTAGACCCCTCCCTGTCTCTGTAACCCCTACCCTTCCCTGGCCCCTGCACCCCTCCAGGGCAGGAGGGCTTCACAGAGACATCAAGGGCTGTTTGGCAGTCTAACCCTTCCCTCCTACATTACCCTCCATTTGCCTATCTAAGAGTTTCTTAAATGTCCCTGAAGTACCTTCCTCTACCACCGCCCTGGCAGAGTGTTCCGCACACCCTCCACACTCTGTGTAAAACAACTGACCTTTAACTCACCCAAAGAAAAGTGCAAGCCCGCTCAGCCTGTTCTCATTAGACATGCCCTCCAAGGCAGCATCTAGGTAAACCTGCCCTGCGCCCTCTGAAGCATGCACATCCTGAAATGAGGCGATCACAATATTCCGAGTGTGGTCTCACCAGGGTTTTATAGAGCTGCAACGTTACCTCATGCCTCTTGAACCCAATCTCTTGACTAATGCATGCAAACACACTATACACCTTCGTAACTACCCTGTCAAAATGCATGGCAATTTTGAGACATCTATGGACACTGCTAAGAATTCCACACTGCTAAGAATTCTGCCATTAACTTTTTATTCTGCCTTCAAATTCAACCTTCTACTTCAATCAGGTCTTCACTCAGCCTCTGATTAAATAACCCAAGTTTGTCGAACCTCTCCTCGCAGGTAATGCACTCCAAACCAGACAAATCCTGGTAAACCTCTCCAAGGACACGTCACAGCTTCATACTGCTCCTGCTCTGCCAGACCATGAGATATTGCCCAGTCCATCAGGCACAACTGAGAGAAAATCTGTAACGCCCACAAAATGCTGGAGAAACTCAGCGGGCCAGGCAGCATCATTGGAAAAGAGTACAGTCAACGTTTTGGCCAAAACCTTCAGCAGGACTATCAGACAAACCAGTCTCCCCTCCAGTCACATAGTCAACACTCCCACTGCCTCAGAAAAGTTCCCAAAAATAGTCATAGATCCCTCCCACCTCCCCATCAGACAGAAGATTAAAAATATGTACCACCAGGCTCAAGGACAGCTTCTGTCTGACTGTAATCAGACTCTTGAACGGACCTCTCACACACTGAAAGACTGACTCGTAATCTCCCGATCTACCTCATTGTGGCCCTTGCATTTTATTTGTCTGCCTGCACTGCACTCTCTCTGTAACTGTGATGCTCTATTCTGCATTCTGTTTCCCCACACCCTTCTCCGTCTCTGTAGCACCCTCCTCCGTCTCTGTAGCACCCTCCAGTCCCTACACTCCTGCCCGTCTCTGTAACCGCTTGACGTACTGCTGTATGGACTGATGTGTCTGGCTGGGACACAAACAAAAGCTTTTCATTGTAGCTCAGTACACTGACAACAATAAAAGAATTCCTCTAACGGGATGACCTGAACTACTCTCAATACTCCAAACCTGGTCTAAACAAGACCTTGCAAAGTGACCTTTTGACTTCTATAGGCAACGCCCTGACTGAAGAAAGCAAGTTTGCTATATACCTTCCTTACCACACTATAGACTTGAGTTCCCATTTTCAGGGGGCAGTGGACTTTCACCTGTACATCTGCAAGTGTAACCTCTCCAGGGAGGGACTTCCCGGAAGGTGGGAAGAGGGGAGAGGACACAGATCTCCTGGGAATTCCTTGAAAGAACAGATAGGTTGACAGACGAGGAATCAGAATCAGGCTTATTATCACTGACAGATCAGGTGAAACTTGTTGCTTTGCAGCAGTGATATAATGTGAGGACATGAAGTTACTATAAATAAATAGGACCGAAAAGGTCGGTGTTTGAGACCTTGATGAAAGGTCATATCCTGAAACACCAACTGCTTATTCCTCTCCAATGATACTGCCTGACCTGCTGATTTCCTCCAGTACTTTGTGTGTGTGAGTGTGTAGTTTTGGATTTCCAGCATCTGCAGAATCCCTTGTGTTTACCCTCCCCCCTCACCTGGTCTCACTTATCACCTGCCATTTTGTACTCCCCCTCCCTTTCCAGTCCTGATGAAGGGTGTCAGCCCGAAACATCGCCTGTTTATCCCTCTGCATAGGCGCTGCCCGACCTGCTGAGTTCCTCCCGCACTTTGTGTGTGCTGCACTGGATTTCCAGCATCTGCAGAATCCCCTGTTTCCGATGGTGTGTGGTCTCACAGCTTCTCGTTCCTGAAGTCCACAATCAATCCCTTGTTCTTGCTGATGTTGAGTGCTTGGTTGTTGTGACACCATTCCACCAGCCAATATTTATTTACTTAGACATGCAGCGTGGAACAGGCCTTCCAGCCCAACGATCCACACGGCCCAGCAACCCACCTACTGTATAAACGCTTAGCCTATTCTTAGGGCAATTTACAATGACCAGTTAACCTGCTATTCGGTACATGTTTGGAATGTGGGAGGAAACCCTCGCACTCACAGGTAGAATATAGAACCTTTCTTACAGAGGATGCTGGAATTGAACTGAATTCTGCCTCAAGCTGTAATAGGCTTGCACTAACCGCTACGAGCCGGACAGGGTCCATCTCGCTCCTGTTTGCCTTCTCGTTACCATCTCGAGACTCCGCCAACATCAGTTGTATCATCGGTTAACTTATGGTGTTTGAGCTGTGCCTAGCCACATGGTGTAGGTGGTGGAGCAGGGGGCTAGGTGTTGAATGTGGGTGAGGACCAGTCCTCTTTGGCAGTCATTTCCTGACGAGGGCCGATTTGCGAGAAATGATGGACAGAGTGGCCTCCTATCCACCCGCAGGTTAGTCTAGTAACCTCGGCTCTCTTCCCCTCAGCTTGTCTCCCGGCCGCTGCTGGTCCAGAAGCCTTCTCCCCCTCGGAAGCCCCTCCCGCAGGACCCAGGAACACGACCGGTGACCCAGTGGTCAGCGTTACAGTTTGAAGATTTCATTCCTGACCACTGTGGGCCTCCCACCAGGTGAATCACTCCGCCGTGCTCCCCTGGTTTTCGGAAGATCTCCCTCTTCTTTCCTCTAAACTCCACACCCCACCCCACCCCTCTTGATCACCACCTTGCCCTGACCTCAACCCTCCTGCACCTCCTTCCCACCCGACCACTCCTCAACCTTACTCCTCCCTCCCCAGTCCTCCTCTCCTTTCCCCACCCCTCCTTCACAGCCTCCCTTGACTCCCACTGTTCTGCCAGCTGCCCTCCCTGCCCCCACAGATCAGACTAACCCGCCCTCTCTCTCTCTCTCTCTCTCTCTCTCTCTCTCCCCACAGAGCCCCACCACCCCCTCCGGGGAAGAATCTCCCCCCACCTACCCTGCCCTCGGCCAGCTGCTGACCATTGCCCCCTCCCCCAGTGACCAGGGCCGGGGCACAGCAAGATTGCAGAGGATGCCTGCATGTCCTCACACACTACCCTTGCGAGGAAGGGACCTCGGGCCCGGACACGGAGGAAGACGTCGGTCGGCCAGTGGTCGTGTTGCCAGGACGTGGTGGTGGACAGTGCGACGTCATCGTGGGAGGAGTCATTGTGGGGACTTGCAGCGTCTGAAACTGACTGACCGCAGCTTCCCACCATTGGAGTCTGGACATGGTCGCCCCCTCCCTCCTACAGCCTAGCAGACCCGGGGGATTAAAGCTGTGCCTAACTAATAGATCTAGCATGTGAACGGGCCGTTTGGCCCATCAAACCACACCTATCCCCAATCCCCATTCTCCCTGCATTACCCGCTCCCCCGCAGGGGAGCAAATTTGCTACAGCCGACGCGTCGTCGGGATGTGGGAGGGAATCCGAGAACCCGGGGGAAACTCGTGCGGTCACAGGGAAAAGATGCAAACTGCATAGACTCGCTCGCGCACTCGTGCACTGGAGGTGGGGATCGAACCCGGTTTGTTCTCTGGAGCCCTGAGGTAGTGGCTCTTATCTCCCCACTGTGTCTTTTGAATAAACTTTTATTCAGGTGTTTGTCACTCCTGTCCAGTGACCGCTCAGTACTGTTAGTATAATTTGTCTCGTCACTGAGGTTGTAGCCCCTCCCCGACCAAGTCTGCAGACAGAAGCGAGGGGATTGCAGACAGAGGAATGACCTCGGAGGCGGTCGGTCTGGCTCTCAGATTCCAGTTCATTTATTTATCACTTGTACATCGAGAAACAGTGAAATGTGTTGTTTGCGTCTGAGTCTTAGGCTGCACTGGGGGCAGCTGGGAAGGGTCATCACACCTTCCGGCACCAACTTCAGTGTGGCCTCGTTCCCTCCCCCTCCCTCTCTCCCCTCGCTTGCTCCCTTCCCCTCCCTCTCTCCGCTCGCTCCCTCCCTCTCTCCCCTCGCTCGCTTGCTCCCTCCCTCCCTCCCTCTTGTTTCCTCTCTCCCCTCTCACTCGCTCGCTCCCTCCCTCTCCCCCTCCCTCTTGTTTCCTCTCTCCCCTCGCTCGCTCCCTCTTGTTTCCTCTCTCCCCTCTCCCGCTCGCTCCCTCCCCCTCCCTCTTGTTTCCTCTCTCCCCTTGCTCGCTCCCTCCCTCCCTCTCTCCCCTCGCTCGCTCCCTCCCTCCCTCTCTCCCCTCGCTCGCTCCCTCCCTCCCTCTCTCCCCTCGCTCGCTCCCTCCCTCCCTCTCTCCCCTCGCTCGCTCCCTCCCTCCCTCTCTCCCCTCGCTCGCTTGCTCCCTCCCTCCCTCCCTCTTGTTTCCTCTCTCCCCTCTCACTCGCTCGCTCCCTCCCTCTCCCCCTCCCTCTTGTTTCCTCTCTCCCCTCGCTCGCTCCCTCTTGTTTCCTCTCTCCCCTCTCCCGCTCGCTCCCTCCCCCTCCCTCTTGTTTCCTCTCTCCCCTTGCTCGCTCCCTCCCTCCCTCTCTCCCCTCGCTCGCTCCCTCCCTCCCTCTCTCCCCTCGCTCGCTCCCTCCCTCCCTCTCTCCCCTCGCTCGCTCCCTCCCTCCCTCTCTCCCCTCGCTCGCTTGCTCCTTCCCTCCCTCCCTCTTGTTTCCTCTCTCCCCTCGCTCGCTCCCTCCCTCTTGTTTCCTCTCTCCCCTCGCTCGCTCCCTCTTGTTTCCTCTCTCCCCTCTCCCGCTCGCTCCCTCCCCCTCCCTCTTGTTTCCTCTCTCCCCTCGCTCGCTCCCTCCCTCCCTCTCTCCCCTCGCTCGCTCCCTCCCTCCCTCTCTCCCCTCTCTCGCTCCCTCCCTCCCTCTCTCCCCTCGCTCGCTTGCTCCCTCCCTCCCTCCCTCTTTCCTCTCTCCCCTCGCTCGCTCGCTCGCTCCCTCCCTCTCCCCTCCCCCTCCCTCTTGTTTCCTCTCTCCCCTCTCCCGCTCGCTCCCTCCCCCTCCCTCTTGTTTCCTCTCTCCCCTCGCTCGCTCCCTCCCTCTTGTTTCCTCTCTCCCCTCGCTCGCTCACTCCCTCCCTCCCTCTTGTTTCCTCTCTCCCCTCACTCGCTTGCTCCCTCCCTCCCTCTTGTTTCCTCTCTCCCCTCGCTCGCTCCCTCTTGTTTCCTCTCTCCCCTCGCTCGCTCACTCCCTCCCTCCCTCTTGTTTCCTCTCTCCCCTCGCTCGCTCACCCTCCCTCCCTCTTGTTTCCTCTCTCCACTCGCTCGCTCACTCCCTCACTCCCTCTTGTTTCCTCTCTCCCCTCGCTCCCTCCCGCTTGTTTCCTCTCTCCCCTCTCCCGCTCGCTTGCTCCCTCCCTCCCTCTTGTTTCCTCTCTCCCCTCGCTCGCTCCCTCTTGTTTCCTCTCTCCCCTCGCTCGCTCACTCCCTCCCTCCCTCTTGTTTCCTCTCTCCCCTCGCTCCCTCCCGCTTGTTTCCTCTCCCCTCTCCCGCTTGCTTGCTCCCTCCCTCCCTCTTGTTTCCTCTCTCCCCTCACTCCCTCCCTCTTGTTTCCTCTCTCCCCTCGCTCGCTTGCTCCCTCCCTCTTGTTTCCTCTCTCCCCTCGCTCGCTTGCTCCCTCCCTCTTGTTTCCTCTCTCCCCTCGCTCGCTCCCCCCTCCCCCTCCCTCTTGTTTCCTCTCTCCCCTCGCTCGCTCCCTCCCCCCTCCCCCTCCCTCTTGTTTCCTCTCTCCCCTCGCTCGCTTGCTCCCTCCCTCCCTCCCTCTCCCTCTTGTTTCCTCTCTCCCCTCGCTTGCTTGCTCCCTCCCTCCCTCTTGTTTCCTCTCTCCCCTCGCTCGCTCCCTCCCCCTCCCCCTCCCTCTTGTTTCCTCTCTCCCCTTGCTCGCTCACTCCCTCCCTCCCTCTTGTTTCCTCTCTCCCCTCTCTTGCTCCCTCCCTCCCTCCCTCTCCCTCTTGTTTCCTCTCTCCCCTCGCTCGCTCCCTCCCTCCCTCTTGTTTCCTCTCTCCCCTCTCTCCCCCTCTCGCTCCCTTTTCCCCCTCTTGCTCCCTCCTCCCTCCCACACTTGCCCCCCTCTATTCCTGTCCCACTCTCGCGCCCTCTCTCTCTCCCCATCCTACTCCGCCACCCCTTCTGCCTTCTCATTCCCGTTCTCCCTCACTGCGTGCTCCTTCTGCTCCCCCTCCAGTTCAAGTTTGTTATCATCTGACTCTGCGAGCAAATGAGGCAAACCCCCTCTCCCTACGGGGGCAGGTCCTATAGTTCATGTATAACCCACTCCCCTGATGATGTTTTGGGCATTGCCCTGGCCTGTTTGAGGCCAGTACCTCAGAGGGCTGGGGTGTCTGAGAGTTTGTATGAGCACTGGTAGTGAGTATATGTCTGTGTATTCCAATAAAATGCAGGTCCAGCAATAGTTTCCAGTACCAGCTGCTCAGTCTTGCCCGCAGAGAGTGATAAGACTGACAACTGCATGTGCTGGGCTGGCCATAACCACTCTGTTTCAGACATTGATGGACACAGACACCCTAACCAGGTCACCTTGACTCACTCCCTGGTACCTCCCCCCCCCCCCCCCCCCCCATAGATACTGACACGCTCCCCGGGACCCCCTGTAAATCCTGACAGCCTCCGGGACCTCCTGTGGATAACAACACTCCCCGAGACCCCTTGTACATCTTAGATGTTGGATTTGACCACTGGGCCTTGGTCACCCCATTCTCACAGCAGCTCTAGCCAGGGTCCAGGCTCAGACACAGGGTGAAACCCCCTCTGCACAGTCCCCTCTGACAGGCAATCCCTCTACAGATGCTGGGGTCAAATCAACACGTACACACACGCCGGATGAACTCCGCAGGTCGGGCAGCATCCGTGGAAACGAACAGTTAAAGTTTCGGGCCGAGACCCTTGGTCAGGACACTTCGCCAATCCTGACCAAGGGTCTGGGCCGGAAACGTTGACCGCTCGTTTCCACGGATGCTGCCCGACCTGCGGACTTCCTCCAGCGTGTTTGCACCTCTACAGATCTCGTGGTGGCGGTCGTTGTCTGAATCGCTGAGTGTAGTAGGGTGGCGTACAGGGGTGAGGTAGCTGAGCTGGTTGAGTGTTGTCGCAGCAATGCCAAGGAAATTGTTGTGGACCTTGGGAAGGCGAAGACAAGTGGAGGTGCACGGGTCCTCATTGAGGTGGACAGAGTGAACACCTTCAAGTTCCAATCCGGCCTGGTCCCAACATACTGGTGCAATCACCAAGGAGGCATGACAGCAGCTATATATTCTCAGAAGCTTAATGAGATTTGATATGATGTCAAAACCTCTGACAAACATCTACAGTTGTGCAGTGGAGGCCATTCTGACTGGTTGCATTGATACAGAGGATTGCGAGAGGCTCAGCCTGTTCCATCACAGCTCCCCCGCTCCCCACCACCAAAGAACATCTACAGGAGACAGCGTCTCCATCATAGAGGCCCCACCCTCGATACTGCCTGAAGACCCACACCTCAACGTTCAACAACAGCTTCTTCCCCCCACCATCAGGTTACTGAATCCACGAAAACCCTGAGCACTATCTGTCTCTCTCTCTCTCTTTGTCTGTCTGTCTCACTTTGAATGTGTATCTCTCTCTCCCGCCCCGTCTCTCCCGCCCCGTCTCTCCCGCCCCCTCTCTCCCGCCCCCCCCTCTCCCGCACCCCTCTCTCCTGCCACCCCTCTCTGCCTCCTACCCCCCTCTCTCCCCCGCCACCCCCTCTCTGCCTCCTACCCCCCTCTCTCCATCTCCATCCCAGCAGGTCAGGAAGCATCCTGGAGAGGAATAAACAGTCGATGTTTCGGGTGATTGTTCCTCTGGATTTCCAGCAGCCACAGAAACTCTTGTGAGTCTTTCTCATTCTCTCTTTCCTCTGTCACTGTCTGATTGTCCCTGCCTCTCTTTCACTTACTGCCGCCTCCTTACTCTTTCTCCCTTTTTTATTCTCTTTCCAGTCTCTCACTCTCTCTCCCAGTCACACTCTTCCCCCTCTCATCTCCATCTCTCACTCCCTCCTCCCCTTTCTGCACCTCCCACACTCACTGCCTCCCCTACTCCCTCTCTCCCTTTTCTCTGCCTTCCCCTGATTTGTGTCTTCCCCCCCTTAATTCTTCTGTCCCTGTCCCCTTGCTGGGGGCTGTTGATCCGAATGCCTCAACTGCTTCCCCCAGGGACTCCGCTGAAGGAGACCTCCCACCCCCACCCCCGAGAATCGTTTTCCTGCCAGCATGCTCAAGAATCCAAGAGCCATAATGGAATCAGTGGAGGGGGGAGTGAGAGAGATGGAGATGGGGTAGGTGAGGTAGAGAGGGATGAAGAGTGTGAGTGGGAGAGAGCTTGAGAGACTATTGTTATGAATGTACCACAGCTCTGAGGGGCCGAAGGGGCTGGAGCAGCCCCCTCCTTCCGGAGAATCGCAAGAGCACTATTAATTCGGGTCTCGGACCCAGGCAAATGAGAGTCAATGTAATGGTTTTGGCCATGGCTCTTAGAGACACCTGTGCTGAGGGCATGACCCTGCTATGTAACAACTACCACGGATATGGACACCCTCGGGCAATGTGGGGGTGGGGATTGCAACACCCTACTTTGATGGACATCTACAACTCTGCAAGTCAAGATAAAAGGGGACTGCAGAAGGCGGTACCCCAGAGAGACGCACCAGAAGGACTCCATCGCTCAACACTCCCGTGATAGCTGGAAGCCAGTCAAAAGCAAAGTGCGCTCCGTAACTCCTCTGCCTGGGGAGCGGGTGGCTGATGATACCGAGAAGGACTTCGAACTAATAACAGGGAAACAACGCTCCCCTGATTCAACGGTGTTGCTTCGTCAAAGACCCGGGCAAGTTCTGTCGTTTCTCCTCACTCTCTCTGAAACACGTCCCAAAAAGACTGAAGCCTGCAGACTTCTGCGTGACTTTTATATTTCCAACGGACAATATATTATCCCCTAGACAACAGTCGAGATTATTTCTTGATGATTATTGCTATACCCGCGCTTTAGATTGAGTTTTGCCGATGTATATGTTCTGAGTGTTTGTATTAACCTTACTTTTGTGCCCCCCTTTATGAATAAAACCGTTCGAAAATAGTGCCATCAGACTCCAACGGACCTCTCTATCTTTGCTGGTGAGTTATTCAGTTACGGGATACGTAACAACTTGGGGTTTCTCATCTCGGGATTTGACACCAAATTGGGAGGCCAGTGAATCGGGCTTGTAGTCCAAAACTTGAATCTGGTTACGCGGGTAGCCAGACGGGAAACCAGCAAAGATGGACGTGGGTAAATTTATGAAAAACCCGAGTGTGGGGGCGCTAGAAGTGGCCACCAAATCAGACTTGTTAAATTTAGCGAAGGGGTTGAACCTCGCAGAAGTGAGGTCGTCCATGAAAAAGCGGGAGGTGCGAAGGGCCATAACTCAGTATTACATTGGGAAGAAGGTGTTTGAAGCTGAGGTATTGGGAGATATCCCTGACAAAGTACTATCAAGTGGGACGGTTCAGTTAGAAATTAAGGTTGGAACGTGAAATTAAGTTAAAAGAGCTGGAAGCGGCTGAGAGGCAAAGACGGCATGAAATGCAGCTAAAGGAGCTAGAAGCAGTCAAGGAAGAGAAAGAACGGGCCGAGAAAGAGAGGGAATGGGCCAAGAAAGAGAAACAGAGGCAACATGACCGGGAAATTGAGAAGATGAGGAACGAGCGAAGAGATCAAGAGTTAGACCGAGCGGAGCGGTTTAATGTTAGTAGGGAGTTGAGATTGGTGCCCCCGTTCGAGGAGACAGATGTCGTTAGTTATTTCTTGCTTTTTGAAAAGGTGGCAGTAAATCAGAAGTGGCCAAGAGCAGTGGGTGGCGTTGTTACAAAGTGTGTTAAAGGGGAAGGCCCAACGAGCATATGCGGCGTTGCCCCTGGAGGAGGGAGACGCCGAGAATTATGCTGAAGTAAAGGAGGCCATTCTCTGGACTTACGAATTGGTACCTGAGGCCTATAGACAAAAGTTTAGAAATTTAAGGAAAGGGTGGAATCAAACGTATACCGAGCTAGCCCACGAGAAGGGGGTGCTCTTGGACCGTTGGTGCACCGTGGAAAGGGTGGACGAGGATTATGGGCGTCTCAGGGAGTTACTTTTGATTGAGGAATTTAAAAGTTGTGTTCCGGAGGAGATCCGGATGTATTTGAACGAGAGGCCAACTAGGTCCGTCGCAGAATTTGCTAGGTTCGCAGATGAATATGCCCTAACTCACAAGACAAAAGTTTTCCTCGACAAAAAGTTACCGGAGAGACCGTGGGAACGGTAGGGAAAGCCCACCGGCTAAGGTAGAAACTCAGCCGGGAGCTAGCCGGAAAAGTGAGGATACCAGAAACCTGGAGATTTCCTGGTTTGACCTGTTTTAATTGTGGAAAGATGGGACATACTGCATCTAAGTGCCCCGCTCCGAAGAAGGAGCCAGAAAAAGGGAAAGCAGCTATCCCTATAGGATGTATCGCCTCGATAGGAAAATTGGCGAGAGGGCCCCCGGTAGATGGAGTACAGGAGGGGCGTGAGACGTTTAGTTCCGTAGGAACCGTGTCCCTGGAGGAGGGAGGCCCACAAATTCCAGTATGGATCTGGAGAGACAGTGGAGCTGAGCTTTCATTGATTAGCCGTAAAGTGCTAGGGTTCGGACCTCCGACGGGAGAGGTAGCCCTGAGAGGCATAGGAAAATGGACCGAAGTGGTACCCTTGCCTAGGGTCCTTCTAGATTGTGAGTTGGTGTTGGGACCAGTGGAGCTGGGGGTCCTGCCGGAGTTGCCGGGGGAAGGCGTGGATGTGCTTCTGGGCAATGACCTAGCGGGAGGGAAAATGGGAGCAGCCGTGAAGCTGACAACCCAGCCTGCGAGGATTGAGGCCCCTCCCTCAGATCTGAAGATATACCCCGCCTGCGCGGTCACTCGCAGCATGTCGAAAAAGACAGCTGAGAGAGAGAGCAGTCTAAATCTGGCCGGTTTTGATTTGGCCGACACCAGCGAGGGTTCGAGGAAGGTAAACCGGAGTAAGGAGGGGGGAGAGAGTAAACAGGGGGAGGTAGACCTGCCCTTAGCCCGACGAGAGTTTGTACGGGAACAGGAAAGGGACGAGGAGCTGATAGCCTTGAGAGAGTTGGTTCTTTCGGAGACCGAGGTTGAAACCGAGCCCGAAGGTTACTACCTGAAGGAGGGTGTGTTGATGAGGAAGTGGAGGCCCCCCAAGGTGTCGGTCGATGAGGACTGGGCGGTGGTACATCAGATAGTAGTCCCAAAAGCGTATCGGGACGAAATTCTGAACTTAGCTCAAAAGGGACCGTTAGGTGGGCATCTGGGAATAACGAAGACAGTGGATCGGGTTCAAAGAGAGTTCTATTGGCCAAACATGAGAAAAGAGATTACTGAATATTGTAAAAGGTGTCATACCTGCCAAATGGTGGGTAAGCCGAACCAAGTTATCCCTAAGGCACCCCTCCAACCCATCCCCGCGTGCGAGGAGCCTTTCTCCCGAATCATTGTAGATTTTGTGGGACCCCTACCTAAAACTGCGAGTGGGCGGCAGTATATCATGATCATGATGTGTGCCGCTACACGATTTCCAGAGGCTGTGCCTCTGGGTAATATTAGGACCGCTGTTGTGGTGAGGGCCCTCATCAAATTCTTTACCACAGTGGGGCTGCCTAAGGAGATACAGTCGGATCAGGGGAGTACCTTCACATCTAACGCATTTCGGCAGATGATGACCCAGCTAGGGGTCAAACAAATTCTAGCCTCCGCGTACCACCCGGAATCCCAAGGGGCGTTGGAAAGGTTCCACGCTACACTAAAGACCATGCTTAAAACTTATTGTCAGGAGAACGTTCGAGACTGGGATGAGGCTTTACCCCTTCTGTTATTTGCCGTCAGGGATACAGTCCAGTGCTCACTGGGGTTCAGTCCGTTTGAGCTCATTTTCGGTCACAGGCCCAGGGGCCCTCTAACCCTCCTGAGAGAAAAGTGGTCTAGCCCGACCGATCAAGTCAGTGTGATCGACTATGTTCTGAAATTCCGGGAGAGGCTGCATAAAGTACGCGCCTTGGCAAAGGAAAACCTTAAAGAATCCCAGGGAAAAATGAGTCGGTGGTATAACTTAAAGCGAGAGAACGAGAGTTTTACGTAGGTGACAAGGTTTTGGTCCTATTTCCAGTAGTGAACCATCCCCTTCAGGCGAGGTTTCAAGGACCATATAAAGTGCGTAAGAAAATAGACTCGCTGAATTACGTGATTGAAACCCCCGATCGGCGAAAGCCGACCCAGTTAGTTCACGTGAACATGATGAAAAGGTACCATGACACTACCCCCGCGGTGGTCGGTGCGGCCATGAAAACCGATGAGGTAGGGGGGGATGGCCCGGAGGGACCAGAGCAGTTTGAAAAGATAGGTATAGTCCCCATCAGATTGGAGAACTCTATGGTATTGGCAAGCCTTGCGGATAAAGTTAGACACTTAAACCCTGAACAGCGGGAGCAGATAATACAGTTCATTAACCGGCATGCAGACTTATGCCCAGATGTTCCCCGAAGGTGTAGTGGGACGCAACATGATGTGATAGTTACCTCAACCCAGCCCATAAAACAGGCTCCTTACCGTATGAATTCCGAAAAGAGCCAGCTAGTAGGAAAGGAGATTGAACATATGCTGGCTGCTGGGATAATCTGCGAATCCTCTTCCGCGTGGGCTTCTCCTTGCGTGGTTGTCCCAAAACCGGACGGTACCATAAGATTCTGTACCGATTACCGGAAGGTCAACGTGGTCACCCAGACAGATGCTTACCCTATTCCCCGGGTGGATGATTGCATTGACCAAGTGGGGAAGGCGAGGTACATCACAAAAGTTGACTTGTTAAAGGGGTACTGGTGCGTTCCTTTAACGGACAGGGCTCGAGAGATTTCCGCCTTTGTCACCCCGTCCGGGTTGTACGAGTACAACGTTATGCCGTTTGGGATGAAAAATGCACCAGGGACATTTCTGCGGATGATAGACGCTGTGATAAAAGGGTTAACCCACACCAAAGGTTATCTTGACGACATGATAGTTTGGAGTGACACCTGGGGGGAGCACCTGGAGGCTGTAGAAAGTCTGTTTACCTGAATGTCGGCAGCCCACCTTACAGTAAGCCTTGCCAAGAGTGAATTTGGTCATGCCACTATCACCTATTTGGGGTATGTGGTGGGAGAGATACAAGTGGCTCCTGTGCAGGCGAAGGTACAGGCTATTTCTGAGGTTCCTGTACCCTACAATAAAAGGGCCCTGAGGAGGTTTTTGGGCATGGTGGGATACTATCGGAAATTCTGTAGAAATTTCGCGGACATTGCGCTCCCCCTTACAAAACTCCTACGGAAGTTGGAAAAATTTGAGTGGGGTCCCTCTTGTCAGAATGCTTTTGAAAAGTTAAAAGCCGTATTGTGCCATCACCCGGTGTTAAAAGCACCCGATTTGTTAGCACCCTTCTCCTTGGCAACGGACGCCAGTGATGAGGCTGCAGGAGCGGTCCTCTTACAGCAAGCGGGGGATGGAGTGGAGCACCCGGTAGCATATTTCTCTCGGAAGTTCAATGTACACCAGAGGAATTACTCTACCGTGGAAAAAGAATTGTTGACACGTGTTGGCGATACAACATTTCGAAGTGTACATTTGTCCCGCGCAAAAACCCCTAATGGTCTATACCGATCACAACCCGTTGGTATTCCTGGCCAATATGAAAAATAAAAACAGGAGGTTATTGAGCTGGAGTCTGATGCTGCAGGAATTCGATATTAAGATACAGCACATTAAGGGGAGTGATAATGTGCTAGCGGATTGTTTATCTAGATGCTGAACTAAGTGTATAGCTGTATGGCTCTGTAATTAAAAGAAAAAGCTTGGGTATTGTGTTAGATTAAAAATCCTGTAAGACTCTGTACAACTCCGTTTTTAACCGCTGGTAAAAAATGTTTTTTTAGAAGGGAGGTGTTATGAATGTACCACAGCTCTGAGGGGCCGAAGGGGCGGGAGCAGCCCCCTCCTTCCGGAGAATCGCAAGAGCACTATTAATTCGGGTCTCGGACCCAGGCAAATGAGAGTCAATGTAATGGTTTTGGCCAGGGCTCTTAGAGACACCTGTGCTGAGGGCATGACCCTGCTATGTAACAACTACCACGGATATGGACACCCTCGGGCAATGTGGGGGTGGGGATTGCAACACCCTACTTTGATGGACATCTACAACTCTGCAAGTCAAGATAAAAGGGGACTGCAGAAGGCGGTACCCCAGAGAGACGCACCAGAAGGACTCCATCGCTCAACACTCCCGTGATAGCTGGCAGCCAGTCAAAAGCAAAGTGCGCTCCGTAACTCCTCTGCCTGGGGAGCGGGTGGCTGATAATACCGAGAAGGACTTCGGACTAATAACAGGGAAACAACGCTCCCCTGATTCAACGGAGTTGCTTCATCAAAGACCCGGGCAAGTTTTCCCGTTTTCTCCTCACTCTCTCTGAAACACGTGAAACCCAGCGATTCCCCAAAAGGACTGAAGCCTGCAGACTTCTGCGTGACTTTTATATTTCCAACGGACAATATATTATCCCCTAGGCAACAGTCGAGATGATTTCTTAATGATGATTATTGCTATACCCGCGCTTTAGATTGAGTTTTGCCGATGTATATGTTCTGAGTGTTTGTATTAACCTTACTTTTGTGCCCCCCTTTATGAATAAAACCGTTCGAAAATAGTGACATCAGACTCCAACGGACCTCTCTATCTTTGCTGGTGAGTTATCCAGTTACGGGATACGTATAGCTATATATATATATATATATATATATATACACACACACACACGTATATATATATAGCTGGAAAGAGAGAATGAACCACACATACAATCAGTGTGTAAAGGGGAACAAACTGTACAAATACAAAAATAATAACAAATAAACAGAAAAATAAATATTGAGAACAGGAGATGTAGAGTCCTTGACAGTGAGTCTATAGGTTGTGGGAACAGGTCGGTTATCCTCCCTGGTTCAGGAGCTTGAAGGCTGAGGGGTGGTGGTTGTGCATGGACCTAGTGGTGTGGGACCTGAGGACCCTGTCGCTTCCTGCTGGCAGCAGCGAGGGGAGGGTCGCCATCCCTGATGGTGGATGCTGCTTTTCTGGGCCAACTCTCCGGTAGATGTGTTCATTGGAGAAAAGGACCGGGCCACACCCAGGACCTTCTGTAGGGTTTTCCTTTCGAGGGCATCGGTGTTTCCACACCAGGCGGTGATGCAGCCAGTCCGGCTCCCAAGTTTCCAAGGGACGCGTTCTGATTGAGCGGAACCATCCCTGACACGGTGCAGACTCGAGGGGCCGAATGGTCTACTTCTGCACCGATTGTCTGACACACTGGGAGCCTGATCGCTCGCCGTCGTCCTACCGGCTCTGGCCGCCGGGTGCCGCTGTTGTCCGACAAGTTGAGACGGTCCGGATTCGGTCCCGTTCTGGAGGGGGCACCCTGGGCTCGGCACATCGGGGTAGCAGGGGGGGAAACGGCGACAGTTGCAGAATAAGCTGCAGGGAAAATGCGGTGCAGGCAGGTGCAAGGGTCATGACGAGGTAGAGTGTGAAGTCAATATCTAGTGCAAGCGGTCGAGCCTGGTGTTCCGCACATTCGGGCCTTTGTATCTGCCCAGTGGGAGGGAGGAGAGGAGAGAGGGTGGTGGTGGGGGGGGTCTTTCAGTATGTTCACAAACACGAGAAAGACTGCAGAACCTGGAGATCCGAAGCAACACACGCAAGATGCTGGAGGAACTCAGCAGGCCAGGCAGTCGACGTTTCATGCCCTGCAGAAGGGTCTCGGCCCGAAACGGCGACTGTGTATTCTCTTCCATAGATGCTGAGTTCGTCCAGCATTGTGTGTGCTGGCACCTTACCGAGACAGCGTGAAGTGTGGACGGAACCCACAAGGGGAGGCGGGTTCCCGCGACCTCGGGCGGCCCCGGGCAGAGCAGTTGCCGTAACAAGCGGCGATACACCCGGACAGGGTGCTGTCTGTGGTGTGTCGGTACAACGGGAACAAGCTAAATTATTTACATTGAGGCGCGGGAGATCTCCCTTGGATGTTCTCAACCCAAGCTGAGGACATGGACCGCTCGGTGGGCAGCGCCTTCACCCACTCCCCTCTCCCCTTCCTGAGGTCAATGACCAGCTCGGACACGGACAACCCGCCACTGGGCTCCATCTCCTTCCTGTCGCTACCTGAGATGTGGCCCATTACCATTCTCATGGAGTTGCCATGTGCCGGGAGCCGATTACGGGCCGAGGACGCAGCCTTGTGGGCCATCAGTGCTTAATTGAGAATCGGAATCGGGTTTATTATCAGTGGCGCAGTGTTGCTTTGTGGCAGCAAGGCTTTGCAATACATGACTATAATAAGCGTGCAGAACACGAGAGCGGGGGTCATGGGCCAGTCAGAATCTGATGGTGGAGGGGAAGAGGATGAGTGTGTGTCACTACCTCCCTGGAGGTAGTGAGAAGAGGGCATGTACCAGCTGGTGAGGGTCCTTAGTGACTGAAGCTGCCTTCCGGAGGCACCGCCGTTTGAAGATGCCCTCGATGGTGGAGGGCCATGCTGGTGATGGAACTGGCTGAGTCGAAAACCTTGTGCAGCCTCTTGCGATGCTCTGCATTGGAGCCTCCACACCAGGCAGCAATGCAACCAGTTAGAATGCACATCTGTGGAGATTTGCTGCAGTTTTTGATGACCTAGCAAATCTCAAAAGTATCGGTCTCCGCTGGTCCTCTGGACTGCTGGCTGCGTGGGGGCAGCTTGCTCTCCATTCTGTACCACCCAGCTTGAGTATGACAGCGTCCGTGGTCGGTCCTCACCCTCCCTCCCTCCAAATCTTCTCAAACTCCCAATGAAGTATTGCCACTGTTGTGGCTTCTTCTTGATTACCTCGATGTGCTGGGTCACGTTCTGATAAACACTGGCCAGAGTCTGCGGAGGTGATCGAACGGATGAGGGTGGACAGATTGAGAGGAAGAGACGCAATATTCAACTGGGAATTTAACGAGCGTCTGTTTAGACTCAAACTCTGATTGTTTAAGTTGTGAAGTAATTACAATTCAGCGCTGAATTAGGAAGGAGGGCAGATCTATTAGACAAGGAAAATTTAATAAACAAAGAGGGTTAAATAGCATTCCGTCAGTGTGATAAGTGAGAATTTCTTTTAGATGAGTTAAGCGAGGTGCGTGTAAATGGCAAGTGCTTCAGCCTGAGTGAATGAGGAAGGAATGGATTGCAGTTCCATCGACTGCCTCTGGAGGCGCTACACTCTGTTCGAACTATTGAGTGTGTGATGGGACAGTGTGGAGGGAGTTTCACTCTGTGTCTGACCCCTGGAGTGTGTGATGGGACGGTGTGGAGGGAGTTTCACTCTGTGTCTGACCCCGGGAGTGTGTGATGGGACAGTGTGGAGGGAGTTTCACTCTGTGTCTGACCCCGGGAGTGTGTGATGGGACGGTACAGAGGGAGCTTCACTCTGTGTCTGACCCCAGGAGTGTGTGATGGGACGGTGTGGAGGGAGTTTCACTCTGTGTCTGACCCCGGGAGTGTGTGATGAGACAGTGTGGAGGGAGTTTCACTCTGTGTCTGACCCCGGGAGTGTGTGATGGGATGGTGTGGAGGGAGTTTCACTCTGTGTCTGACCCCGGGAGTGTGTGATGGGACGGTACAGAGGGAGCTTCACTCTGTGTCTGACCCCAGGAGTGTGTGATGGGACAGTGTAGAGGGAGATTCACTCTGTGTCTGACCCCGGGAGTGTGTGATGGGATGGTGTGGAGGGAGATTCACTCTGTTTCTGACCCTGGGAGTGTGTGATGGGACGGTGTGGAGGGAGTTTCACTCTGTGTCTGACCCCGGGAGTGTGTGATGGGATGGTGTGGAGGGAGATTCACTCTGTGTCTGACCCCGGGAGTGTGTGATGGGACGGTGTAGAGGGAGTTTCACTCTGTGTCTGACCCCGGGAGTGCGTGATGGGACAGTGTAGAGGGAGTTTCACTCTGTGTCTGACCCTGGGAGTGTGTGATGGGACGGTGTGGAGGGAGTTTCACTCTGTGTCTGACCCTAGGAGTGTGTGATGGGACAGTGTAGAGGGAGTTTCACTCTGTGTCTGACCCCGGGAGTGTGTGATGGGGCAGTGTAGAGGGGGTTTCACTCTGTGTCTGACCCCGGGAGTGTGTGATGGGACGGTGTAGAGGGAGTTTCACTCTGTGTCTGACCCCGGGAGTGTGTGATGGGACAGTGTAGAGGGAGTTTCACTCTGTGTCTGACCCTGGGAGTGTGTGATGGGACGGTGTGGAGGGAGTTTCACTCTGTGTCTGACCCCGGGAGTGTGTGATGGGACGGTGTGGAGGGAGTTTCACTCTGTGTCTGACCCCGGGAGTGTGTGATGGGACAGTGTGGAGGGAGATTCACTCTGTGTCTGACCCCGGGAGTGTGTGATGGGATGGTGTGGAGGGAGTTTCACTCTGTGTCTGACCCCGGGAGTGTGTGATGGGACGGTACGGAGGGAGCTTCACTCTGTGTCTGACCCCAGGAGTGTGTGATGGGACGGTGTGGAGGGAGTTTCACTCTGTGTCTGACCCCGGGAGTGTGTGATGGGACGGTGTGGAGGAAGTTTCACTCTGTGTCTGACCCCGGGAGTGTGTGATGGGACGGTGTGGAGGGAGTTTCACTCTGTGTCTGACCCCGGGAGTGTGTGATGGGACAGTGTAGAGGGAGATTCACTCTGTGTCTGACCCCGGGAGTGTGTGATGGGATGGTGTGGAGGGAGATTCACTCTGTTTCTGACCCTGGGAGTGTGTGATGGGACGGTGTGGAGGGAGTTTCACTCTGTGTCTGACCCCGGGAGTGTGTGATGGGATGGTGTGGAGGGAGATTCACTCTGTGTCTGACCCCGGGAGTGTGTGATGGGATGGTGTAGAGGGAGTTTCACTCTGTGTCTGACCCCGGGAGTGCGTGATGGGACAGTGTAGAGGGAGTTTCACTCTGTCAGACCCCGGGAGTGTGTGATGGGGCAGTGTAGAGGGGGTTTCACTCTGTGTCTGACCCCGGGAGTGTGTGATGGGACGGTGTGGAGGGAGTTTCACTCTGTGTCTGACCCCGGGAGTGTGTGATGGGACAGTGTAGAGGGAGTTTCACTCTGTCAGACCCCGGGAGTGTGCGATGGGACGTTGTGGAGGGAGTTTCACTCTGTGTCTGACCCCGGGAGTGTGTGATGGGACAGTGTGGAGGGAGATTCACTCTGTGTCTGACCCCGGGAGTGTGTGATGGGACAGTGTGGAGGGAGATTCACTCTGTTTCTGACCCTTAGAATGCTTAAGTGTGTAACCCACTCTTGGGGATCTATTATTCTATATATAAACCCCCTGAGCCCCTGGATTTAATCCCAGTCTGTAACCCACACCCAGAGATCTGTTGTTTTATATGCAGTATAAAGCCCTGGATTAGATCCCAGTCTGCAGCCTAATCCCAGGGATATATGTATATGTAAATGTCACCTCCACTGTGTCCATTTGTATGACTCCTTACAGCTGTGTTAATGAAAGACTAACAGGCAATTTCAGTCAGATCGCTGGAGACCGCTGGTGAAATTGACAATTCAGAGTGTCGATAATTTCAATTTCTCTCCTGCTGCTGTTTCAGCTTCACTTCCCGCATGTATCGACCACAGACTGGCACCCGTCACTCCACCGGCTCCAGGGCAGGTGCAGGGAACGCTGAACTTCTCCGAGAGTACAGCACCTACCCCGGGATGTTCCTGAATCTGTGTGCTGGACCGGAGAGTGTCTGAGCACAATGGGTGTAGCCCTAACCACTTTGTACTGATACACAGACACACCGCAGACAGACATGTGAGTGTATGCACAGAGTACAAGCGTACACAGCACAATACTGGGTGTGCAGGATCAGAAACTGGGACACACACACACACACATGATGAAAGCTATCAAACCCTTCCTGAGACGCAACTTGGATCTGCTCCAATTTCTCTGCTGGCTCAACAGGTCCACAGCAGATGCCATTTCATTGACTCTTCACACAATCCTTGGACAACCAGACAGCCAAGACTCATAAAGATGCTTTATCAACTACCGTCCAGCATTCATTAATATCAGCCCTGCAAAACTGACCAATAAGCTTCGAGTCCTTGTCTCGATATGTCTTTGTGCAATTGGATCCCGGATTTCCTCACTCGCAGACCCCAGTCAGTTGGATTGGCAAAATCATCTCCTCCACAATCTCCATCAGCACGGGGGCACCACAAGGCCGTGTGCCTAGTCCCCTGCTCTACCCAGTCTACACTTACGTGGCTGAGCACAGCTCCAATGTCATGTTCAAGTTCGCTGGCGACACCACTGTTGTCAGCCGAATCAAAGGTGGTGACCAATCAGCAAATAGGAGGGGGAGTGAAAATTTGGCTGAGTGGTGCCACAATAACAGCAAGACCAAGGAGCCAATTACTGACTTCAGGAGGAGGAAAATGGAGGTCCATGAGCCAGTTCTCATCGGAGGATCAGAGGTGGGGAGGGTCAGCAACTTTAAATTCCTCAATACTTTCATTCCAGAGGCCTGTCCTGGGCCCAGCACAGAAGTGCAATTATTAAGAGGGCAGTTGCACCACTTCCTTAAATGTCTGTGACATCTAAAACTTCTATAGATGTGTGGTGGAGGGCTGCACCACAGCCTGGTATGGAAACACCAATGCCCTTGAATGGAAAATCCCACAAAACATAGTGAATTCAGCCCAGTCTATCACGGGTAATCCCTCCCCACCACTGAGCACATCTACGTGAAATATTGTCACAGGAAAGCAGCATCCATCATCAGGGACCCCGCCACCTCTCTTCTTGCTGTTGCCGTCATGAAAAAAAGGTACAGGAGACTCAGGACTCACACCACCAGGTTCAGGAACAGTTACTACCCCTCAACCATCAGGCTCTCGAACCAAAGGGAATAACTTCACTCAACTTCACTTGCCCCATCATTGAAATGTTCCCACAACCTACAGACTCACTTTCAATCAGATTCAGATTCAGTTTATTGTCATTTATAAACCACAAATACAACGCAGTTAAAAAATGAGACAACGTTCTCCGGAATGATATCACGAAAAAGCACAAAACAGACCCCACAAGAAAAACCACGTAACGTTTGGTAATCCCCAATCCAGAGTCCGGAGAGGCTGCTGCGTATTGATATCGCGCTACCGTCTTAGCACGTTCCCCAGAAAGGAACTACAAACCCATCAGACAAACCTAAAGCTACAAGACCTACACAAAACCACGTAGATTACATATAGTTATAGTTAACGTATAGTTTCAACAGTGCAGACAATACCACAATTGATAAAAGACTAACTGACAGAGACCACATAATTATAACACAGAGTTTCAACAGTGCAAAGCAATACTGTAATCAGAATCAGAATCCTTTATTATCGCCAAGTCTGAGGACACATACAGGGAATTTGATGCCGATTTCCTTGAGCTCTCTCTGTACAGAATTAAAAGAAAACAAAACCATAGTGCAAATAATCATAAACTATATGCAATGAGGTCCCCTTCATTGAATGTACAGGAGGACTTGATTTATAATAGACTAAAATTCAAGAGTTCATAAGACTGATGGCAAACGGAAAGAAACTGTTCTTGTACCTATTTGTCCTGGCAGACAGTGATCTAAAGCGCCTACCAGAAGGAAGGTGTTGGAACAGGTGATGTCCAGGGTGTGATGGGTCTACAATAATGCTGCTTGCTCACTTCCTGACTCTAGATACATACAAGTCCTGGATCGAGGGGCAGCTTCACACCAATAATCCTTTCCACAGCCCTGATGGTTCTCTGGAGTCTATTCTTGTCTTGTTTGGTAATGACTCTTTATCTCATGTTCTTGATATTTATTGCTTATTTATTTAAAATTATTAACATTTCTTTCTTTTTGTATTTGCAATCTGTTGTTGTTTGCACACTGGTGCAGTCTTTCATTGATTCTATAATGTCATCGGGTTTATTGAGTAGCCCAGGACAAACAATGCCAGGGTTGTGAAGAGTGGGCCGATACATACTCTGACAATAAATTTACTTGAAACCCTGAACACAAAATGTGTACAGGAATTGGCAGTTGGATAAACACACACGCACAACAGAGAGACATGCTACACACAGGCACAGACACAAACACTCAACAGACAGATACACTACAGTCAGAGACACTGGGTGTGCACAGGAATAGACACTAGGACACAGACACAGAGCGAAGTCTCCACCTCTGCATAGGACTGTTGGTGCTCTGACATGTCCCCCCCCCCCCGCGGAATGTCAGTGCCATTGCCCTGGGCACTGAAGGTTCAGGCTGCGGTATGGGGATACATTCCATCAAAATTACAGCCCAGGAGATCCAGCTGATATGGAAGTAAATAAGTCAGAGCACGTTGACCGGAGCAGTACCTCACACAGTTACCCTGGCAACCCAGAGCGTGCCAAATCCGGCCCGCAGTGACTGGGAGGATTCACTTCAGCTCAAAGGCCTAGATGAGCCTACGAGGGAGACCTCACCTCCTCCGGCCTCCCCACACTTCATCCTGCACCCCACCAGGGTCAGTATCAGGGCCCAGGTTGCAGAAGTCTCCACGGCACTCAGCATCATCTCATTCATGGATTTCCTGGGGCCTAGACTTGCTCCGGCCCCCGTCTCCCACCAGGGGAACTATCTTTCGGGGTCAGACTCCATCTAGTGGGACGGGTGACCCTGTCAGACTTCTGGGGTGTGGTGGGCCACTGTTAGCCAACCTCTGCTGTCCTTTCATACGCCACTCCAACCTTTTACCTCCAATCCTTAATTCCTCAGTCCTTCCAAACTAAATCCATACTCTGTTCCTCAACAAAGACTCCCCCATCACCCCCTCAGCGTCTTCAAAGTGATTCAAGATGGTTTGTTTAAGAGCAGAGAATGTATACAGTGTACAACCTGAAATTCTGACCCACGAAACAATAAAACCCCAAAGAATGAACGATAAACAGCAGAACCCCGAAGCCCCCTCAACCACCTGCTCCCCCCACCATGAGAGCAATAGCAAAAGCCCCCAAAAGAGATCTTGAACTAGTCCTTCAGAAAGTAGTGATCTTACCACCTCGTCTCAAACTCCTCCTCATTCTCCCCTCACCCTCATTCCTCTCCATTCTTTCCCTGTCTGTCTCCCTCTCCCCGACTCCACATTGTCCCTCTTCTCTCTGCTTTTTCCATTCCTCCCTTTTCCCACCTCTCCTCTCCTTCCCTCTCTCCCCTTTTGCCCCCTCTGTCTCTCCCCTTTCTTTTCCTTCTCTCTTTCTGTCCTCCTCTATCTCTCCCCTCCTCTTTCTTTACCTCCTTTCTCTCTCTCTCCCTTTCAGTCACCTCCCTTTCACTTTCTCTCTTATTGCTGCCTCACTATCCCTCTCTCCCCCTCTTGGCCCCACCACAAGCAACAGGTCCGGCAAATTCCGACCCTGGGTCATCTGAACCTCATCCACTTGCCTCTCATCCCTCTCCCAATCTCCTCAAGCTGGCCCGTGGGATTTCCCCTGGGAATCTTAGAAACTAAGCTTTCAAAAATAAGTCAAATCAAAAATACAAAAAAATCGCATCGCCCCTTTAAGACATCATTGCAATTTTAATTGCCTGCGCGCCGACACACACACACACACAAGCAAAAGGTTTAAAGTTACACATATCTGGGGCGTGTCTTCAGGAGTTAAAAAAAAAGTACAAACATCCAAGTTTAGCATCTAGCTGTGACTGAGTGTGGCAGAGGGAGGAAGAGAGGGGAAAAGACAGAGAAAGGGAGAAAAATCGCAGATATGCATTGCGATTTGTTCTTACAACGTGCGCTGTGGCTTTACACGTTGCTGCAAGAAGTTGACAAGGTTTTATCAGCCAGGCACGCCGTATACTGGAACAGCACAAATCGAAGGTAAGTGGAACAAAGTCTCTCCCTCGCTCGGCACTTCCTTCCCGAGAAAACTCTGAAAGTTATTGTGCAATGTTGTAAACGATTCTGCAGAAACATGGCTAAAAGGATCAACACAAAAGTTGGCTTAAAAGTTTGAGCAGAAATTTGTTTTTTTAAAAACTTAGCAGAAAGTTGGTTAAAAAGTTTAAAAAGAAAGTTTGTAAACAGTTCTGCAGAAAGCTGGTGACTAAGATTAAAAAGAAAATTGGTTAAAAAGTTTTAAAAGAAAGTTGGTTACAAAACATTTTAGCCAGAGTTAGTAACACAGCTTTTCTTTCTGCAAGTTTTACCATGGAACAGAAGCTACCTCCTTGCTTACTTTACATTTCTTCAAATATTTAGACACTTGCCTAGAAGGAAATGTGTGGAAAATTATACCGAGGCGTGTGTCGTCTTGCAGATTTGGAAGTCTGTATGTGAACCGCCTAGTTTGCAGTCTCAGGCTATTGTTCAGCGAGGCACTTGAGATATTTACACCTTTGTCTTCTTGTTGGGTTAGGTAAATATTATTCTTGTCCCAGCCTTGACTCACCTCTGTTCAGGCAGTTTAAATGTGGTTAATTCAGGCGCTCTTAAAGAGACAGTGTCTGTTGGTAACTGACTGCTGTTGATACAAAGGGACTGATTGTTGTCAAATGGCGGTGGGAATCTTTACCACTTGTCTCCCAGTCAGAGCCAAACCCCAGCAGATCAAACCCAAACCCAGCTGGCAATGTGCTGTTGAAACAGGTTTTTCATCACTGCCACATGTTGTGGGATGTGTTGTTTTCAGGCAGCAGTACAGAGCCATATATGAAATATACAGTACTGTAGATTACAGAAAGAAATGTACAGCCAGTGGCCACTTTACCTCCTGAACCTAATCAAGCGGCCACTGAGTGTATGATCATGGACTTCTCCACTCCAATGTTCAGCGTGATTGCGTTCAGAGATGTCCTTCCCCGCACCACGGTTGCAATGAGTAACTCCCACCTTCCTGTCAGACTGGCCATTCGCCTCTGACCGCTCTCATTCCCACAGGACTGTTCACACCATTCCCTGTAATCTCCAGACTGTGTGTGAAAATCCCAGGAGATCAGCGGTCCCTGACATACTCAAACCACCCGGACTGTCGCTGTCTAACACCGGGGTACGGTACCGGTGGGGACGAGTCTGTCGCTGTGTAACACCGGGGTACGGTACCTGTGGGGACGGGTCTGTCACTGTATAACACCGGGGTACGGTACCGGTGGGGACGGGTCTGTCACTGTGTAACACCGGGGTACGGTACCGGTGGGGACGAGTCTGTCGCTGTGTAACACCGGGGTACGGTACCAGTGGGGACGGGTCTGTCACTGTATAACACCGGGGTACGGTACCGGTGGGGACGGGTCTGTCACTGTGTAACACCGGGGTACGGTACCGGTGGGGACGAGTCTGTCGCTGTGTAACACCGGGGTACGGTACCGGTGGGGACGGGTCTGTCACTGTGTAACACCGGGGTACGGTACCGGTGGGGACGGGTCTGTCACTGTATAACACCGGGGTACGGTACCGGTGGGGATGGGTCTGTCACTGTATAACACCGGGGTACGGTACCGGTGGGGACGGGTCTGTCACTATGTAACACCGGGGTACGGTACCGGTGGGGACGGGTCTGTCACTGTCTAACACTGGGGTACGGTACCGGTGGGGACGGGTCTGTCACTGTGTAACACTGGGGTACTGTACCGGTGGGAACGGGTCTGTCACTGTCTAACACTGGGGTACGGTACCGGTGGGGACGGGTCTGTCACTGTGTAACACTGGGGTACGGTACCGGTGGGGACGGGTCTGTCACTGTGTAACACTGGGGTACGGTACCGGTGGGAACGGGTCTGTCACTGTCTAACACTGGGGTACAGCTACACTCAGGGGAGACATAATGGGGGGGGTCAGACACCGTTTGGGTGGAACTCAGGAGTAGGAAGGGTGCAATCACACTGGTGGGGTTGTCCTACAGACCCTCTAATTCCACCAGGACATTGAGGAACAGATGTGTAATCAGATTAAGGGACTAGGGAAAATAATAGATTTTATGTCATGGGGAGTTTCAACTTCCCTAATATAAACTGGGTCCTTCTAAGTGTAAGGGGTTTAGATGGGGCAGAATTTGTTGAATGTTTCCAGGAAGGATGTGGACGGTCCAGCAACAAGGAGGGGTGTTCTGGGTCTGGTGTTGGGTAATGAGCCTGGCCAGGCGACTGAACTTTCTGTGGGTGAACAGTTAGCACCACAGCTCCTTAACTTTCCGGATAGTATAAAGATGGCACGGTCCTTGTGGGAGAGTGTTAAATTGGAGTAGGGCATTAGGCAGGATCTGTGAAGTGATAATTGGGAACACCTTTTCTCTGGCAAGTCCACATCAGCCATGTGGAGGGTGTTTAAAGATCAACTGCACAGAGTACAGGAAAGGTATGTTCCTGTTAGAAGGAAGGATGGGGATGGAAAGCGAAGACAACCTTGGGTGTCCAGAGAGGTGATGAATTTATTCCAGAAGAAGGAAAAGTGTGTAAAGCTTCAGAAGTCCGGATCAAACAGAGCACATGAGGAGTGGAAGGAAGCCGGAAGAGAACTAAAGAAGGGAATTAGGAAAGCCAGGAGGGGCCATGAGACAAGCCAGAGAGAATCTGCAGAAGCTGGAACTTAGCAGGCCAGACAGCTTCTCAGAAAAGAGTAAACTCAATGAGCACTGTGGATGCTGGGGTCAACTCAACATGCTGGAGGAATTCTCCAAACTCAGAGGAGGCCAAACTACCGTCTGGGTCATCTCCAGCCCCTTGGTATGAACATCAAATTCTCCAACTTCTGGTAATTCCCTCCCTCTCCCATCCCACCTTCACTCTGCCTCCTCCTCCAGCTGCCTATCACCTCTCTCACGATTCTGCCTTCTTCTACTACCCATAGTGCATTCCCCTTACATTCCTCCTTCACCTCTCCTGTCTATCCCCTCCCTGCTTCCCCTCCCCCACCCCTTGATCTTTCCTCTGATTGGTTTTCCACCCTCCCCCCACCTTCTTTATAGGGCCCCTGCCCCCCTTTCTTCACTCCTGACGAAGGGCCTCGGCCCGAAACGTTGACTGCTCCTTTCCACGGATGCTGCTGAGTTCATCCAGCGTGTTGCACGTGTTGATCTAGGAAAAGAGTACAGTTGACATTTTGGGCCGAAACCCTTTGGCAGAAATGGAGGGGAAAAAAAGAGTAGATTTAAAAGATGTGGGGAGGGGAGAGAGAAATGCCAGGCGATAGGTGAAACTGGGGGCGGGGGGAATGAAGAAAAGAGCTGGGAAGTTGATCGGTGAGAGAGACGGAAGGCCATGGAAGCAAGAAAAGGGGCGAGGAGCACCGGAGGGAGACGGAGGGTGGGGCAGGAGAGAGGGACAAAAGGGGATGGGAAATGGTGAAGGGAGGGACTGGGGGGAGGCATGACCGGGAGTTTGAGAAATTGATGTTCATGCCATCAGGTTGGAGGCTACCCAAACAGGATATAAAGTGTTGTTCCTCCAACCTGATTGTGGCCTCATCCCGACGGTGGGGAGGCCATGGATCGACAGAATGGATGGCCACTAGGAGACCTTGCTTGTCCTGGCGGATGAAGTGTGGGTGCTCGTCAATGCCTGGTGAGGCACATGCAGTAAAGGCTTTTAAAAGATTTTGGATAGGCACATGGATGTAAAGGAGATGGAGGGATACGGACATGGTGTAGGGAGGAGGGATTAGTGTTAGGATGTTTTTTATTTAAGATGGTTCAACAGAAAATTGTGGGCTGAAAGGACTGTTCCTGTGCTGTACAGTTTTAGGCTCCTCTGTCCCCTCTCTCACTCGCCCTACCCTCTCCCCATCACTCATCTCCCTTTCCCTCACCCCCCCACTCCCCACCAACCCCCTCTGTACACCAGCTCTCTCTTCCCCCTCTCCACACCCTCCCCCTTCTCACTCTCTTCCCCGTCCCCACCCATCTATTAAAGTAGGCAGGATGAAATCCCTGTCCTGATGAAATTGTTGTCGATGAATCCCTGCTTCAGAGTGAGACATTGATTTCTATTCCACCCGGCCGGACACTCATTGATCTGATCTCCCACTGACTTGGATTAATAATGATCTGCTCGATGAGGAGGGAAGCGGTAATCGAGAGAACAGAAGATAGCGCGATGTCAGAGAGACACTCACATTAAAGCCTTCAAAGTATTGGCAGCATATGTCCTGACATTGTTGTTTCTGTATGTTGTACCCAGAAGCTCCCTAAACTCAAAGTGAAGCTCCCTCTACTCTGTCCGATCACACACTCCCGGGGTCAGACACAGAGTGAAACTCCCTCCACACCGTCCCATCACACACTCCCGGGGTCAGACGCAGAGTGAAACTCCCTCCACACCGTCCCATCACACACTTCCAGGGTCAGACACAGAGTGAAACTCCCTCTACACCGTCCCATCACACACTCCCGGGGTCAGACACAGAGTGAAACTCCCTGCACACCGTCCCATCACACACTCCCGGGGTCAGACACAGGTGAAACTCCCTCCACACCATCCCATCACACACTCCCGGGGTCAGACACGAGTGAAACTCCCTCCACACCGTCCCATCACAAACTCCGGGGGTCAGACACAGGTGAAACTCCCTCTACACCATCCCATCACACACTCCCGGGGTCAGACACGAGTGAAACTCCCTCCACACCGTCCCATCACACAATCCCGGGGTCAGACACAGAGTGAAACTCCCTCTACACCGTCCCTTCACACACTCCCGGAGTCAGACACAGAGTGAAACTCCCTCCACACCGTCCCATCACACACTCCTGGGATCAGACACAGAGTGAAGCTCCCTCCACACCATCCCATCACACACTCCCGGGGTCAGACACAGAGTGAAGCTCCCTCCACACCATCCCATCACACACTCCCGGGGTCAGACACGAGTGAAACTCCCTCCACACCGTCCCATCACACACTCCCGGGGTCAGACACAGAGTGAAACTCCCTCCACACCGTCCCATCACACACTCCCGGGGTCAGACACAGAGTGAAACTCCCTCTACACCATCACACACTCCCGGGGTCAGACACAGAGTAAAACTCCCTCTACACCGTCCCTTCACACACTCCCGGGGTCAGACACAGAGTGAAGCTCCCTCTACACCATCCCATCACACACTCCTGGGATCAGACACAGAGTGAAGCTCCCTCCACACCATCCCATCACACACTCCCGGGGTCAGACACAAAGTGAAGCTCCCTCCACGCCATCCCATCACACACTCCCGGGGTCAGACACGAGTGAAACTCCCTCCACACCGTCCCATCACACACTCCCGGGGTCAGACACAGAGTGAAACTCCCTCTACACCGTCCCTTCACACACTCCCGGGGTCAGACAGAGAGTGAAACTCCCTCTACACCATCCCATCACACACTCCTGGGATCAGACACAGAGTGAAGCTCCCTCTACACCATCCCATCACACACTCCCGGGGTCAGACACAGAGTGAAGCTCCCTCTACACCATCCCATCACACACTCCTGGGATCAGACACAGAGTGAAGCTCCCACCACACCATCCCATCACACACTCCCGGGGTCAGACACAGAGTGAAGCTCCCTCCACACCATCCCATCACACACTCCCGGGGTCAGACACGAGTGAAACTCCCTCCACACCGTCCCATCACACACTCCCGGGGTCAGACACGAGTGAAACTCCCTCCACACCGTCCCATCACACACTCCCAGGGTCAGACACGAGTGAAACTCCCTCCACACCGTCCCATCACACACTCCCGGGGTCAGACACAGAGTGAAGCTCCCTCTACACCATCCCATCACACACTCCTGGGATCAGACACAGAGTGAAGCTCCCTCCACACCATCCCATCACACACTCCCGGGGTCAGACACAGAGTGAAGCTCCCTCCACACCATCCCATCACGCACTCCCGGGGTCAGACACGAGTGAAACTCCCTCCACACCGTCCCATCACACACTCCCGGGGTCAGACACGAGTGAAACTCCCTCCACACCGTCCCATCACACACTCCCGGGGTCAGACACAGGTGAAACTCCCTCTACACCATCCCATCACACACTCCCGGGGTCAGACACGAGTGAAACTCCCTCCACACCGTCCCATCACACACTCCCGGGGTCAGACACAGAGTGAAGCTCCCTCTACACCATCCCATCACACACTCCTGGGATCAGACACAGAGTGAAGCTCCCTCCACACCATCCCATCACACACTCCCGGGGTCAGACACAAAGTGAAGCTCCCTCCACACCATCCCATCACACACTCCCGGGGTCAGACACGAGTGAAACTCCCTCCACACCATCCCATCACACACTCCCGGGGTCAGACACAGAGTGAAACTCCCTCCACACCATCCCATCACACACTCCCGGGGTCAGACACGAGTGAAACTCCCTCCACACCGTCCCATCACACACTCCCGGGGTCAGACACAGAGTGAAGCTCCCTCTACACCATCCCATCACACACTCCTGGGATCAGACACAGAGTGAAGCTCCCTCCACACCATCCCATCACACACTCCCGGGGTCAGACACAGAGTGAAGCTCCCTCCACACCATCCCATCACACACTCCCGGGGTCAGACACGAGTGAAACTCCCTCCACACCGTCCCATCACACACTCCCGGGGTCAGACACGAGTGAAACTCCCTCCACACCGTCCCATCACACACTCCCGGGGTCAGACACAGGTGAAACTCCCTCTACACCATCCCATCACACACTCCCGGGGTCAGACACGAGTGAAACTCCCTCCACACCGTCCCATCACACACTCCCGGGGTCAGACACAGAGTGAAACTCCCTCTACACCGTCCCTTCACACACTCCCGGAGTCAGACACAGAGTGAAACTCCCTCCACACCGTCCCATCACACACTCCTGGGATCAGACACAGAGTGAAGCTCCCTCCACACCATCCCATCACACACTCCCGGGGTCAGACACAGAGTGAAGCTCCCTCCACACCATCCCATCACACACTCCCGGGGTCAGACACGAGTGAAACTCCCTCCACACCGTCCCATCACACACTCCCGGGGTCAGACACAGAGTGAATCTCCCTCCACACCGTCCCATCACACACTCCCGGGGTCAGACACAAAGTGAAGCTCCCTCCACACCATCCCATCACACACTCCCGGGGTCAGACACGAGTGAAACTCCCTCCACACCGTCCCATCACACACTCCCGGGGTCAGACACAGAGTGAAACTCCCTCTACACCGTCCCTTCACACACTCCCGGGGTCAGACACAGAGTGAAGCTCCCTCTACACCATCCCATCACACACTCCTGGGATCAGACACAGAGTGAAGCTCCCTCCACACCATCCCATCACACACTCCCGGGGTCAGACACAGAGTGAAGCTCTTCTGAATGCACTGGGAGAAATCGAGGAAAAACTGCTGTATTAAGGTCGTGAGTTACTTGGGGTTGGTTTGAAATGTCTCTTGGACATCTAAGTGAGCGGCTGGTTTAGTGTGGAAGCTTCGTTTGGAGTTTCTCTGCCAGTTTGGACAGGGTTCATTGACAGCTGCTGACTGTAGCACCCTGCTGTGGCCGCTGGCAACTTGCCAGGAAGCCGGGTCGCAACAAAAATCGGAGTCAAACGCCGTTGTTCCCCCACTGACATCGGGACACCTCCTTCCATCTTTATCGTCGTGACTCACGTTCGGTGTAGGAGCCAAAGCATCGTTTGAGACGTATCAACCTCTCACGGCCTGGAGTTTCTGCAGGACTAATGGAGCCTTTCCTGGCATTGGCATTCCTGGCACGGAGCCAGCAAGGTACCGTCGAGTACAAACTTTTCCCGCCAGTTACTCAACTCGCTCCAGGACTTTATCACCCAGCACTGCTGTATATTTCTCGATTCAGGCATAGTGCCAGTATGCTGGATCGGTCTCCAGGGAGTCGCAGGCCTTCGGGGAGTTATGCAAAGGCGGCTGCCTCCCCAGCCTCGAACAGTGCCCTGTTTCGGTTGGTGAAAGTAAAACGCGGGGCGCAATGTATATTGCATCCTGGAACTGCCCTGAGAAAAGTGCACGGAGGCCGTGCTGGGGGAAGATGGTATTTTGGCCACAGAGGAAGAGTTCGGGAAGGCGGTGTTTTATCTGAGGAATGATGAGTTGGTGCATCGGGCCCTCAGTAGAGGGATCACAGTGAAGAACATCTCTTTACAGATGGAGCTAGTGACTGCTCCCACACAACGCATCGTCCTCGGTCACATACAGCCTTTCATCCCCAACGAGGACCTGCTTCCCGCACTAGCACGCTTGGGGCAAGTAAGGTCAGAAATAACTGCCATCAGGCACAAATTCAGGAGACGCACCCTCCGTACCGTAATCTCTTTCTGGCGACAGGTATTCATGCAGCTGGAAAGGGAGGACAAAGTTGAGGGCCGGTTTACTGTCCGGCACGAGGGGGTAGATTATCAGGTGTATTGGAGCTCTGAGCGCCCACGGTGCCATGCGTGTGGGGAGGTGGGGCACTTTCGGAGGGACTGTCCTAGCACCCGAAAACCCAGGGAGTCCTCTTCGGGAACCAGTGTCCCAGCTACCTCTGCCCCTGCCCCTGTCTCTACCCCTGTCCCTATTCCTACGTCTGTTCCAGTCCCTGCTCCTACCCCTGTGGTTCAGGCGGGTGATCCTGAGGCTATGTGCAGGGAGGTTCAGGCGAGGGACGGGGTGGAGCCTGTGCAGGGAAGGAAAGTGAGGAAGAAATCGAAACGCATGAAGAAGTCGGCCCCCGAGACTGCAGAGCTCACGCCCATTTGCCCTGAAGTGGAGCGGGAGGCTCGGGGAAGTGCACAGACGGACGGGGTGATGGAAGCGGAGAGTAACGCTCCATCGGTGAATCCCGCACCTGCGTGCTCCTCCGGCTTGGAGAAGGGAATGTTTCCCCAAGAGGGCAGAGAATGTAGATGTGGGGGAGTCCCAGAAAGGGGTGGGAATCCGGGTGGGAGTTGTGTCTAACCCTGAATCCCCAGATGAAGCTACCAGTCCTGGGGTGGGTGGTGTGGTTGTGCATGAAGCTAGTGCTAGGCCTGTTTGCACAACTAAAACAGACCTGGAGCCCTCCACCCAGGACTTAGCAGTCAGCGCCTCCCTGGAGGGAAATGTATTAAGTAGTACAAGTGGAGGGGAGACCAGGCTCTCTCACAGTCAGCATCAGGCTGCTGGTGAATCCATTGGGCCAGAGCTGCTGGGGTCCCCTTCATGCCTGTCTCCTGGGGAGGGTGATGCAACCTGCATGCCGACCCCATCAACTAATGGCCTGCGGGGAGTCCCTTGGGATTTTCCCTCCATCGCCGCAACTGTGGGTAAGACTGATGCGACGGTGGAGCGGGAAGGTATAGGGGAGGTACCCGCTGTGCAGTGTAGGTTACAGGGGCAGCCACCTTATACCCCACATGAGGAGGACGGTGGGGGATCTGTCTGCAGTGAGGGGTTGGAGGGGGATTCATTTGATAGCGAGACAATGGACATCCTCACCCCTCCAGAGAAGTCCCCATTGATACCTGTGGAGGAGATCAGAGAGTTTATTCACTCCTCCGTGGGTGCAAAGCATCGGCCTAAACCAGCCTCGCTTCGCTGGCCTAGCATGCCAAGGCTGGTGAAGTCCCTGAGGGTCATCCTCAGACGGAAGGGGAAGGGGAAAAGGAATTCTGTGTCGGGGAATGACAGGCGGCAGCTGAAATCCTTCCTGGATGACCTGGTGCGGGACATCAGGATGAAAAGCAGCCTCGCTCCTTCGGGAGATGGTGGGTCACAGGGAAGCGATGGTAGCAGTCGGGCCCGGAAAGCAAAGGATATTCTCGGTTTTCTTCGGGAGAGTGCGGCTGAGGGCGCCATCGCTCTCAGTGGGAAGGGGACTGGTGCTGAGGCCTAGTGTGCTCCCGACATGAAGTTTACCATAGCTAGTCTCAATGTGAACGGTAGCAGGGGCTCTCTCCGCAGGTATAACAATCTCTCAGTCCTCAGGGACGGGAGATATGCGGTGAGTTTCCTGCAGGAAACCCATACCACCCCGGGGGACGAGTCCGCTTGGCTCCTGGAGTGGCAGGGCGGGGTCTACATGAGTCACCTTAGCTCCAACTCTAGTGGGGTGGCGATCCTGTTGGCCCCAACCTTCCGGCCAGAAATCGTAGGAGTCCAAGATGTTGTGCCCGGCCGTCTGCTCCACCTGGCTGTGCACCTGGATGGAGTACCGTTACATTTTATCAACGTGTACGCTCCGAGGCGCGGGGTGATGCAGACGCGCCTATTCTGTCAGCTGTCCACCTTGCTGAGTTCCATCGATCCTGGGGACTGCGGGTCATCCTTGGGGGAGACTTCAACTGTACACTCGAGGTGGAGGACCGCTCAGACCTCCAACGCGACCCAGCATCGGCAAAAAAGTTAAAGGAGCTAGTCGGCTCCTTTGACTTGGTGGACAGCTGGCGGAATCTTCACCCTGACTCTAGCGCCTTCTCCAGAAGATCTAGAGGGGGGGGTTCCCGGATAGACCGCCTATATATCTCTCGGGCTTATGTCTCCCGCGTGTCGGCTTCCTCCATGCGGCCGATATCGTGCTCGGATCATCACCTTGTCTGGATGGAATTTACTGCTCTGCACCCTAGGGTGGGGTCTGGGTATTGGCACTTTAACAACCGGCTGCTGGAGAACAGCCGATTCCGAGATTCATTCTGAGCGTTCTGGGCCACCTGGAGAGAGTTTCGCTCCCTACGGCTGTGGTGGGATGTGGACAAGGCCCACATCCGGTTTTTATGTCGGGAGTACACTAGGGGGTGGACAAAGAGGCGGGGCTCTGAGATTGAGCAGCTTGAGAAAGCATTGCTTGACCTAGAGTCCCGTCTTGGTCCAACTGGTGGAGACCAACAGCTGTGGCAGGAATACCAGGAGAAGATCGCACTAAGGAATCTGCAGCTTCAGCAGTCCTGAGGTGCGTATGTGAGGTCGCGGATCCAAATGCTGCAAGATTTGGACCGCGGCTCACCCTTCTTCTACTCGTTGGAGAAGTGGCGGGGAGTTCAAAAGCAGCTGGTGGAGCTATTGGCTGCTGATGGCTCCTCCATCACGGATCCTGATGAAATTATCGAAGAAGTCCGCACTTTCTATCTGTCCTTATTCTCACCGGATCCGTCAAATGCGGGGGCGTGCAGTGAGGTCTGGGAAGATTTGCCAAAGGTCAGCCCAGAGGACGCAGCGTGTCTGGACGCCTCCCTGACTGGGGAGGAGCTGTCTACTGCCCTTCGGCAACTCCGGAGGGGTAAATCCCCTGGCTTAGATGGTCTGAGTGTGGAGTTTTATCAGGCTTTTTGGGAGGGGTCGATTACAGCCTTGTTCTAGGGGAGAGCCTAGCCACCGGGGAAATGCCCCTCTCATGGCGGAGAGCTGTTGTGGTCCTGCTGCCCAAGAAGGGAGACCTCCGCCTGCTAAAGAACTGGCACCCTGTCTCCCTCTTGTGCGCGGACTACAAGATCTTCGCCTGGGCAATGGCCAATCGTCTTGGTTCAGTACGGAGACAGGTGATCCATCCTGACCAATCTTACACAGTCCCGGGCCGCTCCATCCAGGACAATGTCCACCTAGTACGGGACCCGGTCCACCTGCAGCAGGAGACTGGGTCCCCGGCAGCATTTCTTTCTCTTGACCAGGAGAAGGCGTTTGACCAGGTAGACCACAGTTTCCTGGTGGGCACTCTGCACTTTGTGGCCCGAGTTCGGCTCCTATACTCTCCTATATGCCGCACAGTGCCTTGTTAAGGTCAATGGATCACTGGCAGCGCCCATTCCCTTCAAGAGAGGAGTACGTCAGGGATGCCCCATGTCCAGTCAATTGTACGCTATCTGTGTCGAGCCATTCCTGAGCCTTCTTTGGCGAAGGCTGACAGGTCTGTTCCTGCGTGAACTGGACATGGAGGTCGTCCTCTCGGCCTACGCCGATGATGTACTCCTCATGATGACAGATCCCAATGATCTGCAGAGGATGCGTGATTGCCAAGAAGTTTTCTCGGCGGCATCCTCCGCTAGGATCAACTGGGCGAAATGTTCCGGACTCTTAGTGGGTCAGTGGCAGGTGAACTCCCTGCCGGAGGAGATGAGAGCTTTTGAGTGGAGTACTCGGCGTTCCCTCTATCTGGGAGTCTACCTGAGTCCTTCTGGGGAGACCTGGCTGGCGAACTGGCAGGACCTGGAGACGAAAGTCATGGCCCGGCTGGGGCGCTGGTCAGGCCTTCTCAGGGTGCTTTCCTATCGACGCAGGGTGGTGGTAATAAACCAGCTGGTGGCCTCCATGTTGTGGTATCGGATCGTCACCTTGGCCCCTCCTGCCCCGTTTGTTGCGAGAATGCAGAGGAAGTTAGTGGACTTCTTCTGGGGCAACAGGAAACACTGGGTCTCTGCAGCGGTCTTGAGTCTCCCAGTGGGAGAGGGCGGACAGTCACTGGTGTGTGTACGTACGCGACTGGCGGCTCTCCGCCTCAGGACCCTGCTGAGCCTTTCTCACTTTATCCTTTAAAATTGTTCCAATTGTTGACTGACATAGCCTAACACTTTTCCAATGACCGATGGCGTTCCACCTCTTTCCGATCACTTTATTATTTCCACTTCATTTTCAACCGTGTTCGTGATTACTTTCGTGAACAGAAACACTGCAGATTCAGAGCTCCGCTGGGTCCTAATGTCCACCCCACAGAGAGAGGTTAAATAGGGTCTGGGGTTCCGCTGGGTCCTAATGTCCACCCCACCGAGAGAGGTTAAATAGGGTCTGGGGCTCCGCTGGGTCCTAATGTCTACCCCACCGAGAGAGGTTAAATAGGGTCTGGGGCTCCGCTGGGTCCTAATGTCCACCCCACCGAGAGAGGTTAAATAGGGTCTGGGGCTCCGCTGGGTCCTAATGTCCACCCCACCGAGAGAGGTTAAATAGGGTCTGGGGCTCCGCTGGGTCCTAATGTCCACCCCACCGAGAGAGGTTAAATAGGGTCTGGGGCTCCGCTGGGTCCTAATGTCCACCCCACCGAGAGAGGTTAAATAGGGTCTGGGGCTCCGCTGGGTCCTAATGTCCACCCCACCGAGAGAGGTTAAATAGGGTCTGGGGCTCCGCTGGGTCCTAATGTCCACCCCACCGAGAGAGGTTAAATAGGGTCTGGGGCTCCGCTGGGTCCTAATGTCCACCCCACCGAGAGAGGTTAAATAGGGTCTGGGGCTCCGCTGGGTCCTAATGTCCACCCCACCGAGAGAGGTTAAATAGGGTCTGGGGCTCCGCTGGGTCCTAATGTCCACCCCACCGAGAGAGGTTAAATAGGGTCTGGGGCTCCGCTGGGTCCTAATGTCCACCCCACCGAGAGAGGTTAAATAGGGTCTGGGGCTCCGCTGGGTCCTAATGTCCACCCCACCGAGAGAGGTTAAATAGGGTCTGGGGCTCCGCTGGGTCCTAATGTCCACCCCACCGAGAGAGGTTAAATAGGGTCTGGGGCTCCGCTGGGTCCTAATGTCCACCCCACCGAGAGAGGTTAAATAAGGTCTGGGGTTCCGCTGGGTCCTAATGTCCACCCCACCGAGAGAGGTTAAATAAGGTCTGGGATTCTGCTGGATCCTAATGTCCAGCGCATTGAGATGGTTGAATAAGGGACTTGAGCATCCGCGAATTTTGGCAAGATAAGAGGCAGCTGGGTGGACAGCCAGCGCCGTTTTCCCAGGGCAGAAATGGCTCATCTGAGAGGGCAGCGTTTTAAGGTGACGTAAGGGAGGATGTCAGAGACAGGTTGTTTTTACACTGAGAGTGGAGAGAGGCAGCTGAGAGACTCTTGGATCGGCACGTGATGAAAGAAAGACGGAGGGCTATGTGGGAGAAGGATGCTCTTGGATTAGTTTAAGGGGTCAGCACAACACTGTAGGCTGAAGGGCCTGTACTGTGTAGTACTGTTCTGTGTGGCCCTTGCCCTGGCGTCGGGGGGAGAGGTACTACTTGTGACGAGCCGAGGCCCTTCCTGTTGCAAAGCAGCGATGGATCCAGTCCTCGGGAACAGTGCTGGGAGCACGGAATTCTCTCCTTCCTGGCATCGTGCCTCCACGCGTGCATCGAACAGATATAATTCCAACACTTAATTGTGCTTTGATCGGATTAGCTCTGTGGATTAGTCTTCATGCTGGGATGAAGCATGTTGATTTAATTAGTGGCTCACAGCAGCCTCGAATGCGAACACAGATCTCACCGGGCTGTTCTTGTTTACCGGCAGTGGGTCAGCCTGAAAGGGAGATCATTCCGTGTCTGTCCCATCCCCACCCGTCAGGCATCCCCCATGCCAGTGCCCTCTCGCGTCGCCAAATCCGCCAAGGTGGCATAGCAGTGGGTGTGACCCTACCACTGCCCCGTGTGACGTTCAGTTCCCCTGCCCTGCTGTTCTGTCAGGAGTTTCAGTACGTCCTCCCGTGGGAGCTAAGGTGTACTGGGCAGGGTTTGGTCATTGTAAATTGTCCCATCGTTAAGTCAGGGTGGTGGGGTTGCTGGCATGGATCAGAGAGCAGGAGGGGCCCACGCGATGTGGCGTCACTCACTAAGTAAATAAGTTCTCCAGCGTGACGGACATCACAGGTAAACCCTCGCCACTGCTCAGCACATCTACAAGGAGCATCCATCATCAGGGACTTTCACCATCCAGGCCAAGCTCTCATCTCTACCATCGGGAAGCAGCCTTTGGTCCCACACCCCCAGTTTCGGAACAGTTATTACCCTACAACCATCAGGCTCCTGAACCAGAGTGGATAACTTCACTCCCCACAACTCTGAACTGATTCCATCACCCACAGAATCGCTTTCAAGGACTGTAACTCATCTCTGTATTGTTTATTTATTTGATCTGCATGGTTTGTCTCTCTCTGCACATTTGGTTGTTCAGCAGTCTTTGTTGGTGTATAGTTTTTTGTAAAATATTTGTATTTAGTCCAGGACCAGAGAGATAAGGAGCCAGGAGGTGCTGAATCTGTGGAATTCATCTCTACAGACAGCCATGGAGGCCAAGTTTGTGTATGTTTAAAGTGGAGCTGATGGGATCTTGATTAGTCAGGTTCCGGGGAGAAGGCAGGAGAATATTAAATACAAAGAACACTGCAGATGCTGTGGTCAAATCAACATGTACCAACAAGCTGGATGAACTCAGCAGGTCGGGCAGCATCCGTTGAAAGAAGCAGTCAACGTTTCGGGCCGAGACCCTTCGTCAGCCATGGTGGAATGGCACAGCAGACTTGATGGGCTGTATGCCCTAATTCTGCTCCTATGTCTTATGGTTTTCTATTTTCCAGCAAGAAAGTGTCTACGGTGCCATTTATGTCCTTTGATAATAAATTTACTTTGACTTTTGACTTTGAATTAGCTCTCCCGTATCCTTAAGTGCTCCCCATCACTTCTCCCAACTCCGTACCGAGTTCTGTGAGGCAGAAGTAGGCCCTTTGGCCCAAGTGATCCTTGCTGACCAAGGTTCCCTACGATGTTAGTCACGTTTGGCCGACTTCCTTTCCCTTTTCCCATCCGCTTCCTTGGTAATTGGTTCACTATTGTCACGTGTGCCGAGATGCTCTGAAAAGCTTTTGTCTGTGTGCCATCCAGACAGATCGGTCCACGTGTTGGAACGTAAGCAGGAAGAGGTAAACAGAGTGCCGAATAGAGTGTCACAGATCCAGAGAGAGGGCAGTGAGGTGTAAGGGTCACGACAGGGTAGGTTGAGAGATCACGAGTTCATCTTCTAGCGTGTGAGAGGTCTGTTCAGTGGTGTGGTAAAAGTCAGACGTCTAGACAGCAGGCTGGGGGGGGGGGTGCTCCTGTTGGAAGAAGCCCCTACACTCAAGCTGGCTCTTTCGACGGTGAGTGAGAGCCCGTCGGTCTGGGTCCTCTGGGTGGGCTGCAGCGGATGGTGCTGGTCTCCTGCTCTCACTTGCTGCAGGGGCGATCTCTCTGGGAGCCCGTTTGACAGCCTGAAGTGTTGCGATGGACTCGTTTTTTGACAGGCTCTACACTAAGGCCTCTTTGGGGACTTTGCGTCGGTGGGGGAGTGGGTTTTGCCGGAGCAGGTGGGGGGGCCAGTCGTGTGTGGGAAGGGGAGGGGAGCTTTGGGATTCCGATGTCTGTCAATCTTTGAGCTTTGTGGGAGTCTGTGAAGAGTAAGAATTTCAGGTTGTACTCTCTGATATTAAATTGCACCATGGGGTAGAAGCTGTCCTTGAAGCCGGTGTACGTGCTTTCAGACTTGTGTATTTCCTGCCCATTAGGAGGGGGGTGGGACAGGACTCGGTGATGACGTTGGCTGCTCTCCCAAGGCCGCGTGGAGAGGAGGCTGACGTGTGTGTCGGTCTGAGCTGCATCCACTACTCTCCGCAGTTTCTCGCGGCTGCGCGGTGCTGTAGTGGTTCGTGTGGCATTGGAGTTCGGAGTTCACTGTCAACTCAGTCTGGATGTCCTCCCTGTGACCGGGTGCTGTGTCTCCCTCCCACAGTCCGGTGGGTAGGTTATCCGTCATTATAGATTGTCCCGGGGTTAAATCGGGGGTTGCTGGGCCGCGCAGATCGAGGGGCCAGAAGGGCCTGTTCTGCATTGTATCGCAAAATAAAATAACAACGCGAAAGCAATTGTCCATTTGTCCTTTAAATGTCGTTAATGTACCTGCCACATCCCCTTCCTCTGGCAGCTCGTTCCACATACTGACCCGCTCTGGGTGAAGAAATTGCCCCTCAGGTTCCTGTTTAACCTCTCCCCTCTCACCTTTGACCCGTGCCCTCCCCGGCCCTGGGGAGAATGTCTGTCTGTGCCCCTCAGGGATTTGTGCATCTCTGAATGGTGAAAGGTGTTACTGAGCCAGAGTGAGTCTCTAACTCCGAGATCAGGGGTGGGGAGTTGTCGTCCGGTGTGGTGACAGGGCATCCTTTTCCCTTGCAGAGTTAGAGCTGCACATCTGGAGAGGGTGAGAGTGAGCCCCCATCTTCTCTGCCCGTGGCCCACATCTCCCTCGCCCCCACTCCCCTGCCACCCTGCCCTGGTAGGTGACTTGGTGACCGTGAGCTGCCCCGTGATCAGGCCAGGGTTAAATCAGGGGCCGTCAGGTGTTGGTGGGCTACACGTCTCAAAGCACATTCCGCGGTGTATCGCAAATTAAAATAAATAAAGTGCCCCCTCCCTCAGCATGGCACTCCCTCCTCACTACCCCTCCCTTGGTGTGGCACTCCCTCTTCACTACCCCTCCCTCAGCGTGGCACTCCCTCCTCCCACTCCCTCAGCATGGCACTCCCTCTTCACTACCCCTCCCTCGGTGTGGCACTCCCTCCTCACTTCCACTCCCTCAGCATGGCTCTCCCTCTTCACTACCCCTCCCTCGGTGTGGCTCTCCCTCCTCACTTCCACTCCCTCAGCATGGCACTCCCTCTTCACTACCCCTCCCTCGGTGTGGCACTCACTTCCACTCCCTCAGCATGGCACTCCCTCTTCACTTCCACTCCCTCAACATGGCATTCCCTCTTCACTACCCCTCCCTCGGCGTGGCACTCTCCTCTCACTTCTCTCCCTCAGTATGGCATTCCCTCTTCACTACCCCTCCCTCAGCGTGGCACTCCCTCTTCACTACCCCTCCCTCGGTGTGGCACTCACTTCCACTCCCTCAGCATGGCACTCCCTCTTCACTTCCACTCCCTCAACATGGCATTCCCTCTTCACTACCCCTCCCTCGGCGTGGCACTCTCCTCTCACTTCTCTCCCTCAGTATGGCATTCCCTCTTCACTACCCCTCCCTCAGCATGGCACTCCCTCTTCACTACCCCTCCCTCGGTGTGGCACTCCCTCCTCACTTCCACTCCCTCAGCATGGCACTCCCTCTTCACTACCCCTCCCTCGGTGTGGCACTCCCTCTACCCCTCCCTCAGCATGGCACTCCCTCCTCACTTCCACTCCCTCAACATGGCATTCCCTCTTCACTACCCCTCCCTCGGTGTGGCACTCCCTCTTCACTACCCCTCCCTCAGCATGGCACTCCCTCCTCACTTCCACTCCCTCAACATGGCATTCCCTCTTCACTACCCCTCCCTTGGCGTGGCACTCTCCTCTCACTTCCCCTCCCTCAACATGGCACTCCCTCTTCACTACCCCTCCCTCAGCTTGGCACTCCCTTCTCACTTCCACTCCCTCAACATGGCACTCCCCTCCTCACTTCCACTCCCTCAACATGGCACTCCCTCTTCACTACCCCTCCCACAACATGGCACTCCCTCTTCACTACCCCTTCCTCAACATGGCACTCCCTCTTCACTACCCCTCCCTCAGCATGGCACTCCCTCTTCACTACCCCTCCCTCAACATGGCACTCCCTCTTCACTACCCCTCCCTCAACATGGCATTCCCTCTTCACTACCCCTCCCTCGGCGTGGCACTCTCCTCTCACTTCCCTCCCTCAACATGGCACTCCCTCTTCACTACCCCTCCCTCGGCGTGGCACTCTCCTCTCACTTTCCCTCCCTCAACATGGCACTCCCTCTTCACTACCCCTCCCTCAGCTTGGCACTCCCTCCTCACTTCCACTCCCTCAACATGGCACTCCCTCCTCACTTCCACTCCCTCAACATGGCACTCCCTCTTCACTACCCCTCCCTCAGCATGGCACTCCCTCTTCACTACCCCTCCCTCAGCATGGCACTCCCTCCTCACTTCCACTCCCTCAACATGGCATTCCCTCTTCACTACCCCTCCCTCGGCGTGGCACTCTCCTCTCACTTCCCTCCCTCATCATGGCACTCCCTCTTCACTACCCCTCCCTCAACATGGCATTCCCTCTTCACTACCCCTCCCTCGGCGTGGCACTCTCCTCTCACTTCCCTCCCTCAACATGGCACTCCCTCTTCACTACCCCTCCCTCAACATGGCATTCCCTCTTCACTACCCCTCCCTCGGCGTGGCACTTTCCTCTCACTTCCCTCCCTCAACATGGCACTCCCTCTTCACTACCCCTCCCTCGGCGTGGCACTCCCCTCTCACTTCCCCTCCCTCAACATGGCACTCCCTCTTCACTACCCCTCCCTCAACATGGCACTCCCTCTTCACTACCCCTCCCTCAACATGGCACTCCCTCTTCACTACCCCTCCCTCAGCATGGCACTCCCTCCTCACTTCCACTCCCTCAACATGGCATTCCCTCTTCACTACCCCTCCCTCGGCGTGGCACTCTCCTCTCACTTCCCTCCCTCATCATGGCACTCCCTCTTCACTACCCCTCCCTCAACATGGCATTCCCTCTTCACTACCCCTCCCTCGGCGTGGCACTCTCCTCTCACTTCCCTCCCTCAACATGGCACTCCCTCTTCACTACCCCTCCCTCAACATGGCATTCCCTCTTCACTACCCCTCCCTCGGCGTGGCACTTTCCTCTCACTTCCCTCTCTCAACATGGCACTCCCTCTTCACTACCCCTCCCTCGGCGTGGCACTCCCCTCTCACTTCCCCTCCCTCAACATGGCACTCCCTCTTCACTACCCCTCCCTCAACATGGCACTCCCTCTTCACTACCCCTCCCTCAACATGGCACTCCCTCTTCACTACCCCTCCCTCGGCGTGGCACTCCCCTCTCACTTCCCTCCCCCGTCGTGCTGCTCCTCTCCCAGCTGTGAGGAGACTCTAACCTTGACTGAGTTGCTGGCAGTGCTGCTGGCCCCCCAGCGGGGTGGCAGGGAGTGGGCCTGATGAATATTGAAGGGCCCCGGGGTTAATGGAATCACTATCTGTGGCTGTACAGACACAGGGGAAGGACACGCTGCCAGCTGATGTGAGATGCCAGCAACCAGATTTCAGTGGAGATGTAACAAGGAATTCTGCCCCCCTCCTTCTCTCTGCCATCACTGCCTGGGGTAAGGTAAAATTAAAACTTAATAAATGTCCCCACTCCTGAAAGCACAGCGATCCAGCAGTGAAACCTGCCCTTCGGCCTCCCACGTCTGCGCTGGTAGTCAATCTCCCATTCACATCCATGTCGATTTGTCAGAGTCACCCAGCAAGGAAACTGATCTTTCGGCCCACCTGGTGTCTACAAGATTCCCATAAATATCCCTCTAAACCTTTCATATCTGAGTATCTGTCCGTATCCCTCTAAACCTTTCCTTTCTGTGTGCCCGTCCATATCCCTCTGAACCTTTCCTATCCGTGTACCTGTCCGTATCCCTCTGAACCTTTCCTATCCGTATCCCTCTAAACCTTTCCTATCCGTGTCCCTGTCCGTATCCCTCTAAACCTTTCCTATCCGTGTACCTGTCCGTATCCCTCTAAACCTTTCCTATCCGTGTACCCGTCCGTATCCCTCTAAACCTTTCCTATCCGTGTACCTGTCCGTATTCCTCTAAACCTTTCCTATCCATGTACCCGTCCGTATCACTCTGAACCTTTCCTATCCGTGTACCTGTCCGTATCCCTCTGAACCTTTCCTATCCGTGTACCGGTCCGTATCCCTCTAAACCTTTCCTATCCGTGTACCTGTCCGTATCCCTCTAAACCTTTCCTATCCGTGTACCTGTCCGTATCCCTCTAAACCTTTCCTATCCGTGTACCGGTCCGTATCCCTCTAAACCTTTCCTATCCGTGTACCTGTCCGTATCCCTCTAAACCTTTCCTATCCGTGTACCGGTCCGTATCCCTCTAAACCTTTCCTATCCGTGTACCTGTCCGTATCCCTCTAAACCTTTCCTATCCGTGTACCTGTCCGTATCCCTCTAAACCTTTCCTATCCGTGTACCTGTCCGTATCCCTCTAAACCTTTCCTATCCGTGTACCCGTCCGTATCCCTCTAAACCTTTCCTATCCGTGTACCTGTCTGTATCCCTCTAAACCTTTCCTATCCGTGTAGCTGTCCGTATCCCTCTAAACCTTTCCTATCCGTGTAGCTGTCCGTATCCCTCTAAACCTTTCCTATCCGTGTACCTGTCCGTATCCCTCTAAACCTTTCCTATCCATGTACCTGTCCATATCCCTCTAAACCTTTCCTATCCGTGTACCTGTCCGTATCCCTCTAAACCTTTCCTATCCATGTACCTGTCCTTATCCCGCTAAACCTTTCCTATCCGTGTACCTGTCTGTATCCCTCTAAACATTTCCCATTTGTGTACCTGTCCAATAGTCCTTTCAATGTTGCTAATGTACCTGCCTCATAAAACTTCCTCTGTCGGCTCGTTCCACGGACTGACCACTCTCTGGGTGAGGAAGTTTCCTGTCGAGTTCCTGTTAAACTCGTAAATCTCCTCTGTAGTAGTGACGTCTTTCCGAGAGCAGGGTGACCAAGGGTCTCAAGTGTGGCTTCACCAACATCTTGTACGTTCTGTAGCACAAGATTGCATCTCCGACACTCGATGTCCTGACTGACGGAGGCCAGCGCGCTTCCTCACCACCCTGTCGAACGGTGACACTGCTTTCAGGAAAGCCCTCAGTCCCTCTGCTCTTCCCGACCTCAGCCGGTCACTGTGAAAGTTCTACCCTCGTCCGTCTTCCTGAAGTGCACTTGAATATTTTGAACACCGTTTGTCACTCCGCTGCCCACTTACCCCGCTGATCAAGAATGCCTGCAGCAACTGATAACCTTCTCACCGCCACTCTACAAGCCCAGCGTTTATTGCCCCTCTCTCACAAATCCTTGAGGGGTGGGGGGTAGAGGGGGTGTCACGGTCTCAAATCGCCACAGTCAGCGTGGGGAAGGGAGCTCCCACGGTGCTGTTGAGGAGGGAATTCTGGGATTTGCCCCCCTCCTCCGATGGTGGGGCAATGGCCGATGTGTCTCCCAGTCGGGATGGTGGAGGGGGACCCTACGGGTGGAAGAGGGGTCAGGGTCAGGAGAGGCTGTCGGTGTATCCCGGCCGTAACCAGGGTGCGATTTGAAGGCGGTGCACACTACAGCCACCGTGGAGGGAGGGGGTCCATATCTCAGAGTGAAAAATCACGTCCCCGCAGACAGCTCAGTTAGAAAATAAAAAATTATTGCGCATTACAAATGATATTTTGTCCAAATCCATTACCAAAAGAATCATATTTCACAGGGAAACAACGTCTCAACTTTCACCACGGCACAGTATGTCTCCTCATCCTGAACCACTTACATAACGAGACAGATATTATTAATCTCCAATAAACGCAATACTCAGCGACATCTCACCTGTAATCAGTCAGCAACATCAGACTCATTCGCTGTCTGACCCCAGGAGTGTGTGATGGGATGGTGTAGAGGTAGATTCACTCTGTGTCTGACCCCAGGAGTGTGTGATGGGACAGTTTAGAGGGAGATTCACTCGCTATCTGACCCCGGGAGTGTGTGATGGGATGGTGTAGAGGTAGATTCACTCTGTGTCTGACCCCGGGAGTGTGTGATGGGACGGTGTAGAGGTAGATTCACTCTGTGTCTGACCCCGGGAGTCTGTGATGGGGCGGTGTGGAGGGAGCTTCACTCTGTGTCTGACCCCGGGAGTGTGTGATGGGACAGTGTAGAGGGAGATTCACTCTGTGTCTGACCCCGGGAGTGTGTGATGGGACTGTGTGGAGGGAGTTTCACTCTGTGTCTGACCCCGGGAGTGTGATGGGACGGTGTAGAGGGAGTTTCACTCTGTGTCTGACTCCGAGAGTGTGTGTTGGGACAGTGTGGAGGGAGTTTCACTCTGTGTCTGACCCCGGGAGTGTGTGATGGGACGGTGCAGAGGGAGTTTCACTCTGTGTCTGACCCCGGGGGTGTGTGATGGGACAGAGTAGAGGGAATTTCACTCTGTGTCTGACCCCGGGAGTGTGTGATGGGACGGTGTAGAGGGAGTTTCACTCTGTGTCTGACCCCGGGGGTGTGTGATGGGACAGAGTAGAGGGAATTTCACTCTGTGTCTGACCCCGGGAGTGTGTGATGGGACGGTGTAGAGGGAGCTTCACTCTGTGTCTGACCCCACTCTGGTAAGAAGCTGCAGAGGGAAGTGAATTCAGCCCGCTACATCCCAGACACATCCCTCCCTACCATCGGACGCTGCCTCAAAAAGGCAACGTCCATCATGAAAGATCCCCACCATCCGGGCCAGGCCATCTTCTCACAGCTCCCATCGGGCAGGAGGTACAGGAGCCTGGAGTCCCACTCCACCAGGGTCAGGAACAGCGACTTCCCTTCAACCGTTCGGTTCCTGAACCGACCGGCACAACCCCAATCACCACCTCGGTACAGAAACACTGTGACCACTTTGTATTCCAATGGACTGTGTCTTTGTTCTTGTTGTGTTCTTTCTTGTGTAGATTTAGCAGAATTCATTTTAAACTCAGGCTTATTTGTGTATCTGCGGGCTCACCCTCCTCCTACCTACTCTTCGAAGAGTGGTGAGGGAGGGGCGAGAAGCCAGTAAATAAATTAGGGAAAATAATTGTTTCTAGAACATCTTCCAGTGGGTTTTATGTTGGTATCTTATACCTCCTGAATATCAGCTGCGTACTGGACACGCACAGATCCCCCTCAACACGAGGCCTGTGTACCGAACACAGGCAGATCGCCTGAACGCAGGACCTGTGTCCTCGGGTGCACTCACAGCCCTGTTGGAATTGGTTTGCTATTGTCAACTGCAGCGAGATGCAGTGAAAAGCTTGTCTTGCTTACCGTCCAACACACACACAATGCTGGAGGAACTCAGCAGGCCAGGCAGCGTCCTGCCGAAGGGTTTCAACCCAGAATGTCGACTGTACTCCTCTCCACAGACGCTGCCCGGCCTGCTGAGTTCCTCCAGCATTGTGTGTTGCTTGGACTTCCAGCATCTGCAGATTTTCTCTTGTTTGTGCACTGTTCGTAGAGATCAGATTGTTACTCAGCACACGGGAGAACAATTATGACAACGGTAATAGAGGGCGCTACAGTGACGTTGCGGCTGGAGTAACTCTTCACGATGCCAGCGGCCAGTGTTCGATTCCCGCTGCTGTCCGTGGCAGTGTGGGATTCGCTCAGGTTCCCTCCCACATTCCGATGATGCACGGCTTGGACCTGCTTTGTTGGCACCGGAAGCGTGGTGACTCTCGCAGGCTGCCCCCAGCACGTTGCTTTGATGTGAGAGAGCGCAGAATAAAGTGATGCAGGCAGACAGCGAGGTGCAAGGCCTTAATGGGTAGATTGGGAGGTCAGGAGCTCGTGGGGACTATCACAGCCGTCCTTGAGCCTGGTGGTTCGTGTTTTCAGGTTTTTGTAACCTCTGCCCAATGGGAGAGTGTCTGCGGTGGGGGGGGGGGGGGGTCTTTGATTACGTTGGCCGTTTTTCCGAGGCAGTGAGGAGTGTAGATGGAGCCCGTGGAGGGGAGGCTGGTTTCCGTGATGGGCCGAGCTGTGCCCAGAACTCTTTGCAGTTTCGGGCAGAGCAGCTGCCATTCCGAGCCGTGATGTTTCCAGACACGACGCTTCTCGTAGCAGATACGTTTCTTTAGCCTCCTGAGGTGCTGGTGAGCTTTCCTGGCGTCCAGGTGGACACGAGACCTGTGTACGCAGACTTTCAAATCCTCTTGAACACTGGATCCACTCTCAGGGTATTTTGAGCCAAACTTAATGGGTCATTTTGATTGCCTATTGCACAAACCAGTGACATTTGAAGGACCTCCCCCCCACCGCCCCTTACGGATAGACAGGACGCAGAGGTGGAGCTGAGAAGTGGAGGGTGGAGTTTAATCCAGAGAAGAGTGAATTGATACAGTCTTAAATGCAAAGTTCAAGGTTAATGGCAGGAATCTTTGCAGTGTGGAGGAACAGTGATCTTGGTCCATGTCGATAGATCACTCAATGTTGATAGGGTGGTTAGCCTGTTTTGGCTTTCGTTAGTCAGCATATCGAGTTGAAGAGCAGTGAGGTAATGTTGCAGCTCTATACAATCCTGGTTGGACCACACTTGGAGTGTTGTGTTCAGTTCTGGTCACCTCGCTATAGGGAGGATGTGGAAGCTTTAGAGAGGGTGCAGAGGAGATTTACCAGGCTGCTGCCTGCATCGAGAGCATGTCTCATGAGGAAAAGTTGAGTGAACTAGGGCTTCTCTCTTTGGAGTGAAGGAGGATGAGGGACAACTTGATAGAGGTGTACAAGGTGCATAGATAGTGGGCAGCCAGAGACTTTTCCCCAGGATGCAAATGGCTACTACAAGAGGACATTGTTTGAAGCTGATTGGAGAGAAGTATAGGGGTCACATCTGAGGTAGTTTTTTTACACAGTCTGATAAGCCCTCACCCATCCCTCGACGCCTTCAAAAGGCAGTGCACTGTGAAGGCAAAATGAGTGAGTAATCTTCGCCAGGCTTCCTTGGAGAGGAGTCGCACTCAACACTTGCTACAGCCACTCCGCTGCCAAAGTCCATGGACACTAACTACCTTGCTACTTAGCACCATTAAAAAAAAATTCTTATCGAAACTGGTAAGTTTTTATGTAATGTGCTGGTGCCATAAAACAACCGATTCTTTACACTATAGATCATAGAACCTTACAGTAAAGTACATGTCCTTCAGCCATCGATGTGCCAACCTCATAACCTACTCTAAGATGAACCTCACCCTCCTGTCCTGCAGCGTGCCTCTGTTCTTCTTTCATCCAAGGGCCTGCCTAAGAGCTTTAAAATGTCCATAGACCGCAGGGCATGGGGGCAGTAGGCTATTCGTCCCTTCGAGTCTATCTGCCGCACACTGTATGTCAGTGATTCTGATTCTCCAAGTACGTTTATGTCGCCATATACAACCCTGAGTTCACTTTCTCACTGGCATACCCAATAATTCCAATAACCACGATAGAATCACTGCTCCAACAGGGCAGACAACCAGCGTGCAAAAGACCATAAAACTGTGCAAATGCAAAAATAACCCTCTGGTTCAAAAAGAAAGAAATAATGATATAATGACATTAATAAATATTGAGAACATGGGATGAAGAGTCCTTGAAAGTGAGCCCGGAGGTTGCGGGAACACTTCGGTGATGGGTTGAGCGAAGTTATCCCCGCTGGTTCAGGAGCCTGATGGGTGAGGGGTGATAACGGTTCCTGAACCTGGCGGTGGGGGTTCCTGACGATGGACGCTGCTTTCCTGCGACCATGTTCCCTGTAGCTGTGCTCACTGGTGGGGAGGCCTTTACCCGTGATGGACTGGGCCATGCCCACCGCTCTTTGTGGGATTTTCCGTTCGAGGGCATTGGTGTTTCCATACCAGGCTGTCAGACGACCAGTTAGTATAGTCTCTGATCCTGGTTCTGAACCGTGTGGAAAGCCCTGTCGGGGCTGGTGTTGGAAGCACAGGTGTTAGGAGACTCTTGTGGATGAAAGCAAGATGGACGGTTATGAGTTATGTAGGAGGAACAAGTTTGGAACAATATGGAGATCTGTTTATCACAGGTACATTGAAACGTAAGTGAAATACATCATAGACATTAAGAACTAACACACCCAAGGGTGTGCTGGGACTGACAGCTAATGTCACCACATTCCGACACCGATGTATCATGGCCACAATCCCGGGCAGAGCAACACGGAACACAACAACAACAGCGAAACAAGCCTCATTGCTCACCCCCACCTGCCTACCACAGGCACGCATCCCACACGTCGCACAGGGCAGTGTCCAGGTCGCATGGAGGCTCACAGACGCTGGGCCGCTGACGTCCGCAGCAGATTGGCCGAAGGGCCTGTACTGTTCCACGTTTTGTAGTATCGGTTTCTGACTGACTCCCATCTCCTCCGCAGGTTTGAGGTCGACAATTACACGGTGAAGGTGTCGATCAACGATTACCTGGATATCTTTTGCCCTCACTACCCAGCCGAGACGCCGCCGGAGCAGACGGAGTCGTTCCACCTTTACATGGTGGATACCGAGGGCTACGGTGACTGCAACGCCAAGGGCAAGGCCTTCAAGCGGTGGGAGTGTAACCGGCCTTTCGCCCCCTACGCCCCTGTCCGCTTCTCGGAGAAGATCCAGCTCTTCACGCCCTTCACGCTGGGCTTTGAGTTCCAGCCTGGTGTGGACTATTACTATATCTGTGAGTGGTCAGGGGAGGTCCGGGCAATGTTTGTAGAGTCGGGAGAAGCAGGGCCTTTTCGTTTTCAAGTGGAGGGGGAATTCTTTGAATGGGCCCCTGCATCCCACCATCTCGGTAACAACTTCCCTATCTCTGCAGCCCCTCTGGGCCTTGTACCACACCTGTCTCTGGAACCACCTCATTTCTCTCCCTCCCGTCATTTTAGGCCAGAATTAAGCCATTTATCCAATTGAGTCTGCTCCACCATTTCATCATGGCTGATCCATTTCCCTCTCAGCCCCAAACTCCTGCCTTCCCCCTGTAACCCTTCATGCCCTGATCAATCAGGAATATATTGACCTCTGTCTGAACTATACCCAGTGACGTGGCCTCCACAGCAAAGAATTCTGCAGATTCACCACTCTCTGGCTAAAGAAATTGTTCCTTGTCTTTGTTCTAAAAGATCGTCCCTCTAATCTGAGACTGAGTCCTCTGGTCTTAGACTCTCCCACCGTAGAAAAAATCCTTTCCACTTCCACTCTGTCACGGCCTTTCACTATTCGATAGATTTCAATGAGGTCAACCCTCATTCTTCTGAATTCCAGCGAGAACGGGCCCAGAGCCATCAAACACTCTACATACGACAAGCTGTTCAATCCTGGAATCATTTTCGAGAACCTCCTTTGAACCCTCTCCAGTTTCAGCACATCCTTTCTAAGAGAGGGGACCGAAAACTGCTCTCAATACTCCCAGTGAGACCTCGTCAGTACGATTTAAAGTCTCAACACACACATGAAACCCTCCTCCCTCCCTCCCTCAAACACTCGTCTGGAAGCAAACCTTGGCTACGTTCCCCCCCCCCCCCTTTCCCACTGAGGCACACCCTCATCAGCCTCGATCATAGGGTTAAATCTCAACCTGAGATTATGAATTTCAGGCTGACTATTGCATTCTTTCTCTGATATTAAATGAGCGTTTGGGCCCGCAAGTCTCCACAGTACCAACCAGGAGGCCTCTCGTTACCCCGAGAAAGGACCAAGGTAACTTAACCACTCCAGCTTTCTCTAGGTAGGACGTTTCCTGAGCCAGATATGTTTCTAAGTATCATTTTAGCTGGTGGTCACTCTCATAGGACGGGATCATACTGAATTAATCCCTGCCTCTGGATATCGAGTCCAACAACACAGCTCACGACAAACTTTGGCCTGGTTGCTAGGAGACAAGGGTGGAGACGGGATTAGACCTGACGCACGAAGCTCTGGAGGAGCAGGTAGATCATAGTAGAACAATTAACAGTGTTTTACTGCAATTACCTCAATTTTGAGGTAATTGTTTTTCTTCAGTTGGAGTCCAGTGCAAACCCTTCCACCTCAGTGGGAGTGGCGCTGAGTCTGGCTCCGAAGGTTTGACTGAAGCTGAGATTTTGCCCTTTACCCCCACTAAATGACAATATTCCCAACGTCCTTGGCCAGCCTCCCATTCCCAGCTTGGGTGCCCCAGCGAAGGTAGTAGTGCTGGGATGCTGAACCTCGCAGTTTCTTGAAGACATGGGCAAAGAAATGGCAGGTGGAGTTCAGTCTGCCCTAAGTGGGAGGTGTTGCACTTTGGGAGTCAAATGTAAAGGGGCAGTACACCGTTAATGACAGGACCAGAGGCCTCAGCCTCGGAACCGTTAATGACAGGACCAGAGGCCTCAGACTCGGAACCGTTAATGACAGGACCAGAGGCCTCAGCCTCGGAACCGTTAATGACAGGATCAGAGGCCTCAGCCTCGGAACCGTTAATGACAGGACCAGAGGCCTCAGACTCGGAACCGTTAATGACAGGACCAGAGGCCTCAGCCTCGGAACCGTTAATGACAGGATCAGAGGCCTCAGCCTCGGAACCGTTAATGACAGGACCAGAGGCCTCAGCCTCGGAACCGTTAATGACAGGACCAGAGGCCTCAGCCTCGGAACACCGTTAATGACAGGACCAGAGGCCTCAGCCTCGGAACCGTTAATGACAGGACCAGAGGCCTCAGCCTCGGAACCGTTAATGACAGGACCAGAGGCCTCAGCCTCGGAACCGTTAATGACAGGACCAGAGGCCTCAGCCTCGGAACCGTTAATGACAGGACCAGAGGCCTCAGCCTCGGAACCGTTAATGACAGGACCAGAGGCCTCAGCCTCGGAACCGTTAATGACAGGACCAGAGGCCTCAGCCTCAGAACACCGTTAATGACAGGACCAGAGGCCTCAGCCTCAGAACCGTTAATGACAGGACCAGAGGCCTCAGCCTCGGAACCGTTAATGACAGGACCAGAGGCCTCAGACTCGGAACCGTTAATGACAGGACCAGAGGCCTCAGCCTCGGAACCGTTAATGACAGGATCAGAGGCCTCAGCCTCGGAACCGTTAATGACAGGACCAGAGGCCTCAGCCTCAGAACACCGTTAATGACAGGACCAGAGGCCTCAGCCTCGGAACCGTTAATGACAGGACCAGAGGCCTCAGCCTCGGAACCGTTAATGACAGGACCAGAGGCCTCAGCCTCAGAACACCGTTAATGACAGGACCAGAGGCCTCAGAACACTGTTAATGACAGGACCAGAGGCCTCAGCCTCGGAACCGTTAATGACAGGACCAGAGGCCTCAGCCTCGGAACCGTTAATGACAGGACCAGAGGCCTCAGCCTCGGAACTGTTAATGACAGGACCAGAGGCCTCAGCCTCGGAACCGTTAATGACAGGACCAGAGGCCTCAGCCTCAGAACACCGTTAATGACAGGACCAGAGGCCTCAGCCTCGGAACCGTTAATGACAGGACCAGAGGCCTCAGCCTCAGAACCGTTAATGACAGGACCAGAGGCCTCAGCCTCAGAATACAAGGATGTTCCTTTGGAACTGAGATGAGGAGGCATTTCTTCAGCCAGAGGGTAATGAATCTGTGGAATTTGTTGCTGCAGATGGCTGCGGTTGTGGAGGCAAAATCATAGGGAATATTTAAAGGAGGGGTTGTTTAATCCGAGTGTCATAGGTTACAGGGAGAAGACAGGAGAATGGGGTTGAGAGGGATAATAAATCAACCAAGATGGAATGGCAGAAAAGATTCGATGGGCTGAATGGCCTAAATATGCTCCTATGTCTTAAGGTCTTATAGTCTCAACAGCACGAATGTACGGAGGGGTCTTGGGATCAAGTGCTTAGCTGCTGTGCATACAGTAAGAAAGGGTTTGGCATGCTTGCCGTTTTAGTTAAGGAATTGGGAGAGTTATGTTGCAGCTTTAGGAAACCCTGGTCAGCCAGGACCGGGAGTATTGTCTTCATTTCCGGTCACCCCGTTACAGGAAGGATGTGGAGGCTTTGGAGAGAGTGCAGAAGAGATTCCCCAGGAGGCTGCCTGGATTCGAGGGTGAGAGGAATAAGGAGAGGTTGGACAAACTTGGGTAGTTTTCTCTGGAGGGTCAGAGGGTGAGGAATGTGCAGTGTTGTTCGTTTTACCACAGAGCGCTGGGGTGGGGGGGGGCCTGGAATGGGCTGCTGGCAATGATGGTGGAGGAAGAGACGAAGGTGCTGTTTCAAAGGCAAATAAATGGACAGAAAATGGAGTGAAGTGGACATAGTGCAGGCAGCTGGGATTGATTTCGTTAGGTGTTTAATTACTAGTTTAATTAGTTGAGTACAATTGACATTTCCTGTGTAGCATGGCTTAAGGGAAAAACTAAAAGATTCTACAGAAGCTTTTGTGCTGCGTATCGGTGTTTACAGGGAGTCCCGGGGAGGGCGTTAATATTTACGAGGGATCCCCAGGAGTGTTGCTGTTTACAAGAGCCCCATGCAGAGTGTTTGTGTGTAAAAGGGGTTCCTTCAAGTGTGTAACTATTTACAGGGGTTCCTGGGGAGTGTCACTGTTTACAGGGGGTCCCGGGGAATGTCGGAGTTTACAGGGGGTCCCGGGGAATGTCAGAGTTTACAGGGGGTCCTGGGGAGTGTCACTGTTTACAGGGGTTCCCGGGGAGTGTCGGTGTTTACAGGGGTTCCCGGGGAGTGTCGGTGTTTACAGGGGTTCCCGGGGAGTGTCGGTGTTTACAGGGGGTCCCGGGGAGTGTCGGTGTTTACAGGGGTTCCCGGGGAGTGTCGGTGTTTACAGGGGGTCCCGGGGAGTGTCGGTGTTTACAGGAGGTCCCGGGGAGTGTCACTGTTTACAGGGGTTCCCGGGGAGTGTCGGTGTTTACAGGGGTTCCCGGGGAGTGTCGGTGTTTACAGGGGTTCCCGGGGAGTGTCGGTGTTTACAGGGGGTCCCGGGGAGTGTCGGTGTTTACAGGAGGTCCCGGGGAGTGTCACTGTTTACAGGGGTTCCCGGGGAGTGTCGGTGTTTACAGGGGTTCCCGGGGAGTGTCACTGTTTACAGGGAGAGCCTGTAAAGGTGCAAGGTGCACATACAGTATCATTGGAAATTATCCATCTTGGTTCTCTGCTACAGAATCTGTCAGCAATTTAGTATTTTGTTGTTCCCTGCGTAATAATTTGTTCAATTATGTTTGTGCCTCTGAGATAATAAAGATTAAATCATGTTAGTTAACTCCTGGAAGAGGAGGCCTACAGTTCATATCAAGGTCAGGCACAGAGCTGTAGATAATCTGTCACTGGATAGGTCCTTCCCACAGCACAGAGCTCCCCCGTCACCACCCCTCCCCGTCACGGCACCTCCCCGTCACGGCACCTCCCTGTCACCGCCCCTCCCCGTCACGGCCCCTCCCCCGTCACCACCCCTCCCCGTCACGGCCCCTCCCTGTCACGGCCCCTCCCCGTCACGGCCCCTCCCCCGTCATGGCCCCTCCCCCGTCACCACCCCTCCCCGTCACGGCCCCTCCCCTGTCACCGCCCCTCCCCGTCACGGCCCCTCCCCTGTCACCGCCCCTCCCCGTCACCACCCCTCCCCATCTCCGCTCCCACACCCGTCACCGCCCCTCCCCATCACGGCCCCCCCCATCTCCGCTCCCACACCCGTCACCGCCCCTCCCCGTCACGGCCCCCCCCATCTCCACTCCCACACCCGTCACCGCCCCTCCCCGTCACGGCCCCCCCCCATCTCCGCTCCCACACCCGTCACTGCCCCTCCCCATCACCGCCCCTCCCCGTCTCCGCTCCCTCACCCGTCTCCGCTCCCTCCCGTCTCTGCCCCTCCCCGTCTCTGCCCCCTCACCCGTCACCGCCCCTCCCCGTCACCGCCCCTCCCCATCTCCGCTCCCTCACCCATCACCCGTGCAGCACTCCCCGTCACTGCTTCTCCTCCCATCACCACCCCTCCCATGTCAATACCCTCTCCCCCATTACCACCCCTCCCCATCTCCGCCTCTCCCCATCATCACCCCTCCCATGTCAACACCCTCTCCCCCATTACCACCCCTCCCTGTCTCTGCCCTCTCCCCCATCTAGGCCCCCTCCCCATCGCCGCCACCTCCACCGCGACACTCCCCCCTCACTGCCCATCCTGCGCGATGCTCCCCCCGTTGGGTCGCCCCTCTCCGCACTGCACTGGGACGGTTCACCTGGACGTTGAAAGATTTCTTTCTGAACGGTGTGTGAGACTAAACCGCTACCTGAGGACAGGAACACCAATCGGTGATTCTCTGCCTGATATTGAAACTGCGTTTATTGTGTTGTTTTTAATCCATCTCTGTCAGCGGCAGAGAGAGTGTTTTTATGGAGGCTGGTGTCACTGTATCTGTGCAATCTGATTTTACTCCTCATTTCTCTTGCCGCATCTCCACTGGACTATAGGGGAAAAAAATCAAATCTTCTCCCTGCCAGCTCCTGTCAATTGTGTTTTATTGCGATGAATAATGTTGCTGCAGTGTGTTAGGATTTTATTTTGTTGTCTCAACTTCTGTACTAGTTCTCGTCTCTTCTCCCCCTCCATCATAACCTCTCCCTCTCTTCCTGTCTCTTTCCACTTTTATCCCCCCACCACCCCCTCTCTTCCTCTCCTTCTCTCACACTTCCCTCCTCACACTTTCTCTTCTCAGTCTCACATAAAACCGTAAGACAATAGGAGAGAATTAGACTATTCTCTCTCTCTCCCTCTCTCCTCCCTTTCTCTTCCCCACCCTCTCTCTTCTATATCTCGTTCTCTATTTCTCTTCAACCATCTCTCCTCTCCACCCTTTCTAATACCCTTTCTCTCATTTTTTCTTCTCCTCTCTCCCCTCTCTCTCCCCTCTCTCCCCCCTCTCTCCCCCCTCTCTCCCCCCTCTCTCCCCCCTCTCTCCCCCCTCTCTCCCCCCTCCCTCCCCCCTCTCTCCCCCCCTCTCTCCCCCCCTCTCTCCCCTCTCCCTCCCTCATTTTTTCTTCTCCTGTCTCCCCCCTCTCTCCCCCCCTCACTCTCCCCTCTCTCTCCCCTCTCTCTCCCCCCTCTCTCCCCTCTCTCCCCCCTCTCTCCCCCCTCTCTCCCCCCCTCTCTCCCCCCCTCCCCTCTCTCCCCCCCTCTCTCCCCTCTCCCTCCCTCATTTTTTCTTCTCCTGTCTCCCCCCTCTCTCCCCCCTCACTCCCCCCCTCTCTCCCCCCTCACTCCCCCCTCACTCACCCCCCTCACTCCCCCCTCTCTCCCCCCCTCTCTCCCCCCTCTCTCCCCCCCTCTCTCCCCCTCTCTCCCCTCCTCTCCCCCCTCTCTCCCCCCCTCTCTCCCCCCCTCTCTCCCCCCTCTCTCCCCCCCTCTCTCCCCCCCCTCTCTCTCCCCCCCACCTCAGGCACCCCCTCCCTCTCTTGCACCTCCAACATTCAGGAGAATGGTGACAGCTTGCATTCCCGAACCGGCCACCAAACCTGAGATTCCACACGACGGTCAGGGCTGCAAATGTCCGGTCGTTTCTTTTCAGACTGCCGAGTGTCGGGGAGTTGTGAGGCTGAGATTGATATCTGGTTCACACACAGGCGACCTCCCCCCCGAACACCTGGGAACTGACACTCTCAGAGTCAATCTCTATGCTGCTTCGTTCTCCCCACTCTCCATCTCCCATCTCCATCTCCAACTCCATCACCATCACACTCAGCCCCGCCATCTCCATCACACTCAGCCCCCCCATCCTCCATCACACTCAGCCCCCCCATCTCCATCACTCACCAGCGCCCCCCATCTCCATCACACTCAGCCCCCCATCTCCATCACACTCAGCCCCCCATCTCCATCACACTCAGCCCCCATCTCCATCACACTCAGCCCCCCATCTCCATCACACTCAGCCCCCCCATCACCATCACACTCAGCCCCCATCACCATCACACTCAGCCCCCATCACCATCACACTCAGCCCCCCCCATCACCATCACACTCAGCCCCCATCACCATCACACTCAGCCCCCCATCTCCATCACACTCAGCCCCCATCACCATCACACTCAGCCCCCATCACCATCACACTCAGCCCCCCATCTCCATCACACTCAGCCCCCATCACCATCACACTCAGCCCCCCATCTCCATCACACTCAGCCCCCCCATCACCATCACACTCAGCCCCCATCACCATCACACTCAGCCCCCATCACCATCACAACTCAGCCCCCATCACCATCACACTCAGCCCCCATCACCATCACACTCAGCCCCCATCACCATCACACTCAGCCCCCATCACCATCACACTCAGCCCCCCATCTCCATCACACTCAGCCCCCCATCTCCATCACACTCAGCCCCCCATCTCCATCACACTCAGCCCCCCATCTCCATCACACTCAGCCCCCCATCTCCATCACACTCAGCCCCCCATCTCCATCACACTCAGCCCCCATCACCATCACACTCAGCCCCCCATCTCCATCACACTCAGCCCCCCATCACCATCACACTCAGCCCCCCATCTCCATCACACTCAGCCCCCCATCTCCATCACACTCAGCCCCCCCATCTCCATCACACTCAGCCCCCCATCTCCATCACACTCAGCCCCCCATCTCCATCTCCATCACCATCACACTCAGCCCCCCATCTCCATCTCCATCACCATCACACTCAGCCCCCCCATCACCATCACACTCAGCCCCCCATCACCATCACACTCAGCCCCCCATCTCCATCACACTCAGCCCCCCCATCTCCATCACACTCAGCCCCCCATCTCCATCTCCATCACACTCAGCCCCCCATCTCCATCACACTCAGCCCCCCATCTCCATCACACTCAGCCCCCCATCTCCATCTCCATCACACTCAGCCCCCATCTCCATCTCCATCACACTCAGCCCCCCATCTCCATCACACTCAGCCCCCCCATCTCCATCACACTCAGCCCCCCATCTCCATCACACTCAGCCCCCCCCATCTCCATCACACTCAGCCCCCCCATCTCCATCACACTCAGCCCCCATCTCCATCTCCATCACCATCACACTCAGCCCCCCATCTCCATCACACTTAGCCCCCCATCACCATCACACTCAGCCCCCCCATCTCCATCAACACTCAGCCCCCATCACCATCACACTCAGCCCCCCATCTCCATCACACTCAGCCCCCCATCTCCATCACACTCAGCCCCCCATCTCCATCACACTCAGCCCCCATCACCATCACACTCAGCCCCCCATCTCCATCACACTCAGCCCCCCATCTCCATCACACTCAGCCCCCCATCTCCATCACACTCAGCCCCCCATCTCCATCACACTCAGCCCCCCCATCTCCATCACACTCAGCCCCCCATCTCCATCACACTCAGCCCCCCATCTCCATCTCCATCTCCATCACACTCAGCCCCCCATCTCCATCACACTCAGCCCCCCATCTCCATCACACTCAGCCCCCCATCTCCATCACACTCAGCCCCCCATCTCCATCACACTCAGCCCCCCATCTCCATCACACTCAGCCCCCCATCTCCATCACACTCAGCCCCCATCACCATCACACTCAGCCCCCCATCACCATCTCCATCACACTCAGCCCCATCCATCTCCATCTCCATCTCCATCACACTCAGCCCCCATCACCATCACACTCAGCCCCCATCTCCATCACACCCAGCCCCCCCATCACCATCACACTCAGCCCCCCATCTCCATCACACTCAGCCCCCCATCTCCATCACACTCAGCCCCCCATCTCCATCACACTCAGCCCCTCCCATCTCCATCACACTCAGCCCCCCATCTCCATCTCCATCTCCATCTCCATCACACTCAGGCCCCCATCACCATCACACTCAGCCCCCATCTCCATCACACCTCAGCCCCCCCATCACCATCACACTCAGCCCCCCATCTCCATCACACTCAGGCAGCTCAGCCCCCCATCTCCATCACACTCAGCCCCCCCATCACCATCACACTCAGCCCTCCATCTCCATCACACTCAGCCCCACATCTCCATCTCCATCACACTCAGCCCCCCATCTCCATCACACTCAGCCCCCCCATCTCCATCTCCATCTCCATCACACTCAGCCCCCCATCACCATCACACATCACACTCAGCCCCCCATCACCATCACACTCAGCCCCCCATCTCCATCACACTCAGCCCCCCATCACCATCACACTCAGCCCCCCATCTCCATCACCATCACACTCAGCCCCCATCACCATCACCATCACACTCAGCCCCCATCACCATCACACTCAGCCCCCCATCTCCATCACACTCAGCCCCCCATCTCCATCTCCATCTCCATCACACTCAGCCCCCCATCTCCATCACACTCAGCCCCCCATCACCATCTCCATCTCATCACACTCAGCCCCCCATCTCCATCACACTCAGCCCCCCATCTCCATCTCCATCACACTCAGCCCCCCATCTCCATCTCCATCTCCATCACACTCAGCCCCCATCTCCATCACACTCAGCCCCCCCATCTCCATCGCACTCAGCCCCCCATCACCATCTCCATCTCCATCACACTCAGCCCCCCATCTCCATCACACTCAGCCCCCCCCATCTCCATCTCCATCTCCATCACACTCAGCCCCCCATCTCCATCTCCATCTCCATCACACTCAGCCCCCCATCTCCATCACACTCAGCCCCCCCATCTCCATCGCACTCAGCCCCCCATCACCATCACACTCAGCCCCCCATCACCATCTCCATCTCCATCACACTCAGCCCCCCATCTCCATCGCACTCAGCCCCCCATCTCCATCACAACTCAGCCCCCCATCTCCATCACACTCAGCCCCCCCATTACCATCTCCATCTCCATCTCCATCTCCATCACACTCAGCCCCCCATCACCATCACACTCAGCCCCCCATCACCATCACACCTCAGCCCCCCATCTCCATCTCCATCACACTCAGCCCCCCCATCTCCATCACACTCAGCGCCCCATCTCCATCACACTCAGCCCCCCATCTCCATCACACTCAGCCCCCCCATCACCATCACACTCAGCCCCCCATCTCCATCACACTCAGCCCCCCCCATCACCATCACACTCAGCCCCCCATCACCATCACACTCAGCCCCCATCTCCATCACACTCAGCCCCCCCATCACCATCGACACTCAGCCCCCCATCACCATCACACTCAGCCCCCCATCTCCATCTCCATCTCCATCACACTCAGCCCCCCATCACCATCACACTCAGCCCCCATCTCCATCACACTCAGCCCCCCATCTCCATCAAACTCAGCCCCCCATCTCCATCTCCATCACACTCAGCCCCCCATCTCCATCACACTCAGCCCCCCATCTCCATCACACTCAGCCCCCCATCTCCATCTCCATCACACTCAGCCCCCCATCTCCATCACACTCAGCCCCCCATCTCCATCACACTCAGCCCCCATCTCCATCACACTCAGCCCCCCATCTCCATCACACTCAGCCCCCCATCTCCATCACACTCAGCCCCCCAATCTCCATCACACTCAGCCCCCCATCACCATCACACTCAGCCCCCCATCTCCATCACACTCAGCCCCCCATCACCATCACACTCAGCCCCCCCATCACCATCACACTCAGCCCCCCCATCTCCATCACACTCAGCCCCCCCATCTCCATCTCCATCACCATCACACTCAGCCCCCCCATCACCATCACACTCAGCCCCCCATCTCCATCACACTCAGCCCCCCATCTCCATCTCCATCACCATCACACTCAGCCCCCCATCTCCATCACACTCAGCCCCCCATCTCCATCACACTCAGCCCCCCATCACCATCACACTCAGCCCCCCATCACCATCACACTCAGCCCCCCATCACCATCACACTCAGCCCCCCATCTCCATCACACTCAGCCCCCCATCTCCATCACACTCAGCCCCCATCACATCACACTCAGCCCCCCATCACCATCGCGCTCTCTGCTTGCTTCACTTACACACTCACCCTCGCTCCATGTCACAATCGTGTCTGTTTTGGAATTCCGAAACATAAAAACTAATTAAAAGAGAAACGTGGAGCCAGGGATAACTGTGTTTGTTCATTGTTTTACTTTAGCAATATGATGTGGAGCTGTGATGACGTACGTCATTCACATACTTTTACATGTAATCTGTAATCAGTTATGTAAACAACAAAGGATGCTCGATCAAACAACAGATTTACAATTTTGCTGAAGTATTGAATTCACAACAGAATCCTTCATTGTTTTGCCCCCAAACCCCATGTCGTTTGTCACTCTCTGTGTTTTACACTTATATAGACCACCCCTCCCTCTTCCTTTCTCAAACTCTTTTTCTCTCCCTCTCTATTTCTCTAATACAGTCCTTTCAGTGCAACAAGCCCATGCCAACAACAACGTCCTTCCAGCTGGTCCCAGTTTCCAGCAGTCGCCCCATATCCCTCTAAACCTCGCCCCTCCAAATACCCATCCAAGTTCTTTGTCAATGTTGTTTATGTACCTGCCTCAGCCCCTCCTTCTGGCACCTCGATCCATAGACCGACCACCCTCTGGGTGAAGAAGTTGCCCCTCAGGTCCCCATTAAACCTCTCCCCACTCACATTAAACCTCTTCTCTTTCTCTGTCGCTACTGCCCTCTCTCACTGTCTCCCCCTTTCTCCTTGCACTCTCTCTCTCTCAAACACACAGGGACCTGGGCAGACACAAATTCAGAGGCAGACACACAGACACGTGCACACACGCACTGAATCACGTACACACTGGCTTGCACACACACGCACTCCAACAACCTGAACTAATTACCCCACTCTCGCCCCCTCACACCCCTATCTCCCTCCGTCCTGCTCACCCGCCTGCTTCCTCCTCCTTCCTCTCCCCTCAGCACAACAGTCCCATGGCTCTGTTTTCCTTCTAATTGCCCCTCTGGGTTAAGGACGGGGAAGGGTGGGGCAGAAGCAAACATTCCCAACCCTCCCGAGTGGAATCTGCCAACAGCTGCCTGACTTGGGAGAGGGGATTTTGGGCGGCAAGTGTGAGGCCGCATCTCAGTAGGGTGCATGGCGTCATGGAGGCAGTAACTGAGCCGTTTTGGACCAAGGCCCTTTATTAGGACTGGAAAGGAAGTGGTTAGAAGCCAGTACAGGTAGGTAGGGGAGGCAAGAGGAGGTCGAGCTGATCTGTAGTTGCTGCCCCCTTCCTTTCCAGTCCTGATGAAGGGTCGGGTCTTGGTCTGAAACATCATCTGATTATTCCCCTGTTTCGAAGTTGAGTTCCTCCAGCATTTCCCGTGTGTTGCTCTGGATTTCCAGCATCTGTAAACTCTCCTGTGCCACATCTCTTTGGAGGGCTGGGGTGGGCTCCCTGGTCATGAAAGATTCCCCTGGAGTTCCATTCAGACTGGATTTTAGTTGTTCTGTTAAGTTCTTACTTGCCAAGGTATTTTTGTTTGGAGTCTGATCTGTTGTAAACTGATCTGTACAATTTGCGGTACTGGGGGAGTTACGTCGAGAATTTGGAGAGGGAGATACTTTAATCGGTGGCGGTGTTGAGAAGGTTTACTGGGCTGATCTCACAGATTAGTGGGCTGTTTAATGACCTGTGTTTGAGGGGATTAGGTTTACGTTTGGAGCAGAGTGTGTGATATCGATTTCCTTATTTATTGGTATTCCTCTATTGCCCAACTCATCCACACGGCCTCCTTAAGCTCGTCTCATTAACCCGTGTATCGCCCAGATTCCTCAACACCTTCCCAAACCTGTACCTGACAGTATGAACATAGCAACACACACGAAACGCTGGTGGAACGCAGCAGGCCAGGCAGCATCTATAGGGCGAAGTACAGTCGACGTTTCGGGCCGAGACCATTCGTCAGGACTTCTGGTCTCGGCCCGAAATGTCGACAGCGCTTCTCCCTATCGATGCTGCCTGACCTGCTGTGTTCCACCAGCATTTTGTGTGTGTTGTTGTTTGAATTTCCAGCATCTGCAGATTTCCTTGTGCTTGAGTATGAACATAGATTTATTTTTCAAACTTCTAGTAATTACTTCCCTCTCCCCCTTCTCCTCTTGCCACACCTGGTTCCCCCTCACCCCTTCTCTTCTCCTCTTTCATCTGCCTATCACTTCCCTCTGGTTCCCCTCCTCCTTCCCACTCTCCTCTCCCATCGGATTCCTTTCTCTTCAGCCCTTTACCTCTTCCACTTATCACCTCCCAGATTCTCACTTCATTGCCCACTCTTCTGGCTTCACCTATCACCTGCCAGCTTGTACACCTCCTCCCCCCCTCCGTTCGGGCTTCCTCCCCCTTCCTTTCCAGTCCTGACGAAGAGCCTCAGCCTGAATCCTTGACTTTCGTGCCTGACCTGCTGAGTTCCTCCAGCGTTTTGTGTCTGTGGCTCTTGTACCTCTTAAACATTGTAAATGACCCTGCCTCGAGCACTTCTTCTGGCCGTTTGTTCCATTCATCGACCCCTCTCTGGGTGGGAAGAGTTTCCCCTTTGGTCCCTTTTAAATCTTCCCCATTTCAGGTTAGATCACAAAAAATGCTGGACGGGGGAGAGTGGGGGAGAGGGAAGCTGTTCATTCTTCTGGGGGCCAGCACTGAGCCAATGGCCCAAGTGGCCTACTGTAAAATTGGAGCCAAATATAAGGGGTTTGCAAGATGTTGTGCATTAGTGGGGAGGGGGGAGAATATGGGACTTTGCCCCCATGAACGAGGGTCTGTGAAGAATCATTCGTTGAAGTCAAAAGGCAGTGATTGTCTTGCAATCCCATTGTTGGTTTCAGGGACAAAACAGCCTCTGGGTTGGGGAATCAGGGCAGTCTGCCCCTTGGGAGTGGGGGACGGGGGGGAGGAGGCATCCCTAAATGGGTCACTCTTGTAAGGAAGAAAGAAAAGCACCCCCACTCAGCTGGGGCGGGGAGAGGTTGGGGAAGACGTTGAACAGTCACAATTGGATTATGCAGGGTCAGCGAGTTATTTGACCCTCCGGTGGTAGGATCTGGGTGTGGGGTGACTACAAAGACATCAGGAGGTTGAGGGTCAGCACGGAGGAGGTGGGCCGAAGAGCTTATATCTATGCCGGATCTCTGCACTGGGTGTCTCGTTCATGTCCGAACAATGAACTACGTTTGTTTTCCGCAGCCTTGCCACCTCCAAAGGACAAGAAATGCCTTCGGCTCAGGGTATCGGTCTGCTGTGCCACAAGTAAGTCATCAGCTCGTGTCCCCGAGCCACCCAGCGACCTCGTGTTCCCGAGGGAACGTTCGACCTCGTGTCCCCGAGCCACCCAGCGACCGAGGGAACGTTCGACCTGGCGGGGTCGTCCCATCAGCTCGTGTTCCCGAGCCACCCAGCGACCTCGTGTCCCCGAGCCACCCAGCGACCTCGTGTCCCCGAGCCACCCAGCGACCTCGTGTCCCCGAGGGAACGTTCGACCTCGTGTCCCCGAGCCACCCAGCGACCGAGGGAACGTTCGACCTCGTGTCCCCGAGCCACCCAGCGACCTCGTGTTCCCGAGGGAACGTTCGACCTCGTGTCCCCGAGCCACCCAGCGACCGAGGGAACGTTCGACCTGGCGGGGTCGTCCCATCAGCTCGTGTTCCCGAGCCACCCAGCGACCTCGTGTCCCCGAGCCACCCAGCGACCTGGCACCGGCTGAATTCAGTGACATGGGCGGGCTCGTCCCAGCAAGGAAGGGTGGACAGGCTGGGCTTGTGAGGGGATGGGACTGAAACGTAGGAGATGAGGGTGGGAAAGGGCGGTTCTTCATTGGGTTTCACCATGGTGGTTCAGTTGCTTTACACTTCCATCCTCCCTCAAGAAGGCCTTAAAGCTCTCCGCTTCTTTCTTGACTAAAGACCCAACCAGCACCCTCCTCCATCGGGCAGAATTGGTCTTCGCCCTCAAGAATTTCTCCTTGGGCTCCTCCCACTTTCTCCAAACTCAAGGGGTAGCCATGGGCACCCGTTTGGGCCCCAGCTATGCCAGCCTTTTAGTTGGCTATGTAAAACAGAAAGCAGTCCGTGTTCCAGGCCTTCACCTGGTACCGCTCCCCAACTCTTTCTGTGCCACATCGCCAGCTGCATTGGTGCTGCCTCATGCACCCGTACTGAGCTTGTCAGCTTCATCAACTTTGCCTCTAACTTCCACCCTGCCCTCAAATTCGCTTGGTCCATTTCAGAAAGCTGTTTCTCCTTTCTTGATCTCTCTTTCGCCATCTCTGGAGATAACCTGTCTACTGATATCTTTTGTAAGCCTACCAATTCCTAGTACTATCCTGACTGTACCCGGTCCCACACTAGGTCCCGTAAAATTGCCATTCCATTTTCTCAGATCCTTCATTCCCACTGAAACTGTTCCCAGGATGAGGCTTCCCTTTCCAACTCATCTTCCTGCCACCTTCACAGGGACAGAGTCCCTCTTCTCCTCACCTACCACCCCATGAGCCTCCACATCATTGTCTGCGATCTCCACGACCATCAACAAGATCTTACCACCAAACACATCTTTGCCTCCAATATCGACTTTCTGCAGCGATCTTTCCGTCTGTGATCCCCTTGTCCACTAATCTCCCTACTAACCCTTATCCCTGCAGGCGACAGAAATGCTACACCTGCCCATTCGCCTCCTCCCCCACCTCCATTCGGGCCCCAAACACTCCTTCCACGTGTTGGAGTCGTCTACTGTATCCGGTGCTCCCGATGTGAGCTCCTTTACAGTGACGAGGCCGATGTAAGTTAGGGGTCCCCTGTGCTCCATCCACAGAACGAGGAATTTCCCAGTTTAATTCCTATTCCCAATCCCGTTCCAACATACCAATCCATGCCCTCCTCTTCGCCACTCTGAGAGTGGAGGAGCAACACCTCATATTCTATCTAGATAGCCTCAATATGATGGCATGATCTTTCCTTCCAGTAATTTTTGCCCTATTCTATCATTCCCCACGGCCACTTACCTCTCCTCACCTGCCTATCACCTCCCCCGGTATCCCTCCTTCCTTTTCCCCTATGGTCCACTCTCCTCTCCTATCAGACTCCTTCCTCTCCAGCCCTTTACCTTTCCCACCCACCTGACTTCACCTATCACCTCCAGCTTGTCCTCCTTCCCCTCCCTCCACCTCCTCATTCTGGCATCTTCCCCCTTCCTCTCCAGTCCTGATGAAGGGTCTCGGCCCAATGCATCAACTGTTTATCCCTCTCCATCGACGCTGCCTGACCTGCTGAGTTCCCCCAGCATTTTGTGTCTGTTACTATGGAGTGTGTATAGGGGGTGGTGGTCCTATTGAGGATTAAATATTGCCTCCTGAAGGGTGTTGTATCTTTAAAACCCTCTTTGTTGGGGGGGAAGGGTTGATGTAGGGACAGGCAAAGGTTACAGAGACAGGGAGGGATGCAGAGACTAGTGGAGGTTACATAGATGGGGAGGGGTGTAGTGACATGAGGGGATTACAGGAATGGGAGGACTGTACGAGCTGGAGGAGGTTTCAGAGATGGGCAGGGTGTAGCAACTGACAGGGGTTACAGAGACAGGGAGGGGTATAGGGACCACAGAGGGGTTTACAGGGATAGGGACGAATATGGAGGGGGTCAGAAAGAGGGGGAAAAGTGTAGAGGATGGAGTGGGTTAAAGGGACAGGAGAATGAGATCTTCTAGCCAGAGTAGATTATTAGTTCTGGCAATGTGTGATGGGACGGTGTGGAAGGAGTTTCACTCTGCATCTGACCCCGGGAGTGTGTGATGGGACGGTGTAGAGGGAGATTCACTCTGTGTCTGACCCTGGGAGTGTGTGATGGGACGGTGTAGAGGGAGATTCACTCTATGTCTGACCCCGGGAGTGTGTGATGGGACGGTGTGGAGGGAGTTTTACTCTGTGTCTGACCCGGGAGTGTGTGATGGGACGGTGTAGAGGGAGATTCACTCTGTGTCTGACCCCGGGAGTGTGTGATGGGACGGTGTGGAGGGAGTTTCACTCTGTGTCTGACCCCGGGAGTGTGTGATGGGACGGTGTAGAGGGAGTTTCATCTGTGTCTGACCCCGGGAGTGTGTGATGGGACGGTGTAGAGGTAGCTTCACTCTGTGTCTGACCCGGGAGTGTGTGATGGGACGGTGTAGAGGGAGATTCACTCTGTGTCTGACCCCGGGAGTGTGTGATGGGACAGTGTGGAGGGAGTTTCACTCTGTGTCTGACCCCGGGAGTGTGTGATGGGACGGTGTAGAGGGAGTTTCACTCTGTGTCAGACCCCGGGAGTGTGTGATGGGAGGGTGTGGAGGGAGTTTCACTCTGTGTCTGACCCCGGGAGTGTGTGATGGGACGGTGTGGAGGGAGCTTCACTCTGTGTCTGACCCCGTGAGTGTGTGATGGGACGGTGTGGAGGGAGTTTCACTCTGTGTCTGACCCCAGGAGTGTGTGATGGGACGGTGTGGAAGGAGTTTCACTCTGTGTCTGACCCCGGGAGTGTGTGATGGGACGGTGTGGAGGGAGTTTCACTCTGTGTCTGACCCCGGGAGTGTGTGATGGGACGGTGTGGAGGGAGTTTCACTCTGTGTCTGACCCCGGGAGTGTGTGATGGGACGGTGTGGAGGGAGCTTCACTCTGTGTCTGACCCCGGGAGTGTGTGATGGGACAGTGTAGAGGGAGTTTCACTCTGTGTCTGACCCCGGGAGTGTGTGATGGGACAGTGTAGAGGGAGTTTCACTCTGTGTCTGACCCCGGGAGTATGTGATGGGACGGTGTGGAGGGAGTTCCACTCTGTGTCTGACCCTGGGAGTGTGTGATGGGACGGTGTGGAGGGAGTTTCACTCTGTGTCTGACCCCGGGGGTTGCGATGGGATGGTGTAGGAAGTCCGTCACTGCTGCAGACAGTGGAATGGGAGGCATTTAGAAGGAGCCTCCCATGTCTCTGTGATTCCGGGGCCAGTTCCCGCAGCTGACGGGAGTCGTTATCTAGACAGCATCCATCATGTCGTCGGTCTGCCTGTGAGCTGTGCCCGGGTGGTGCGTGGTTCAGTGTCTCCCGTTGTCAGCAACCACCCTGAGGCAGCCAGAAGAAGCAAGAGATCTTTGTCCCCTCAGTGAGTCCTTTCCTCTGGTTCCAGAGGCTCCATCACAGCAATTCTCCTCACAAACGGTCTGTGTCTTGGCAGAACCATTCCACAGGCCGGCCTGCCTGTCGCAATCTCTTTGTCACCGTGTTTCACCTCCACTATTGTCTCTTTGCTCTTGCTGTGACTGTCTGCCTCCGTGTCTCTGTCTCATTTCCCCTCCAACTCACACCCCCTCACCCTGTCTCTGCTCTTTCTGCTCTCTCTTCTCTCATTTTCTCCCTCTTTCCCTCTCTCTCCTCTCTAGCTACCTAACTTTTTCTCTGTGCCACTCTTTTTCTGCCTCTTTTACTGTAAACCCCATCCCTCTCTCTCTTACTCTCTTTTCTCTCCTCCCGCTCCTTCCTCTCTCCTCTCTTTTTCTGTCTCTCACTCTCACTAATCCCTCCTCCTCTCTCTCTTTCTTCGTCCTCTCTGTCTCTCCCTCTCTTTCTTTCTCTCACTCCCTCACTCCCTCTGTCTCTCACTCAACAACAACGATTTTCTGCAGACTTTGTTCCTGATACAAAAACACCACCCCCGGTAGACATTCCCCTCCCTCCAGCACAGTCGACAAAGCACGTCACGTTTACTTGCCTGGGAAATGCCAACAGCCCCTCCAGAGCCTGCCCCTTCCTGCCAAGGCGAAAACCATCACACGCAGCACCTGCACAGGGAATGCATCTGCTGTTCCTTCACCTTTGCCGGGTGCTGGAGGGAGGGGAGTGTCTACCGGGGGTGGTCATATCAGGAACAAAGTCTGCAGAAAATCTTTGCTGTTGAGAGAGGGAGTGAGGGACAGAGAAAGAGAGAGATGAGGAGAGAAGAGGGAGTGAGGGACAGAGAAAGAGAGATGGGGAGAGAGAGGGAGTGAGGGAGTGAGAGACAGAGAAAGAGAGACAGGGAGAGAGAGGGAGTGAGGGACAGAGAAAGCGAGACGGGGAGTGAGAGACAGAGAAAGAGAGATGGGGAGAGAGAGGGAGTGAGAGACAGTCAGAGAGAAAGAGAGAGATAGGGTGAGAGAAAGAGAGGGAGTGAGAGGCAGAGAGAAGGACGGAGAAAGAAGAGAGGAGGGATTAGTGAAAGAGAGTGAGAATAGAAAAAGAGAGAGGAAAGTGGAAGGAGAGAGGAGAGAGTAAGAGAGAGAGGGGGCCACAATGAGTGAAATTGGGGAAAATCGAGTTCATCTTTTATCATATTAGAGGTCCATTCAGTGGGTTAGAAGCTGACCTTGACCCTGATGGTACGTGTTCTCAAATAAAAGCCTCTGAGAGGATCACTGGGGTCTCCCTGCCCCCCTCCCCAGTTGTGACGTTTACCAAGAGTGTTTTAGACCAAGGGCCAAAACACTATTAAGAATCCCTACCTACAATCCCATCCCACAATCCCTCTGACCCACCACCAACAGGAAGGGGGTACAGGAGCATCAGGACTTGACTGTCAGACGGGGTAAGAGCTTCTCCCTCAGACTGTGAGACTAATGAACACTCTGTCACCACCGAGGTCTTGTCACTGGGACAGGGAGCTGCTTGCTGTGTACCCGTGCTACGCACTACCTGCATTTTGCATTATAATTTATTAATGCATTTATGATGATATTTTTGTGCTGTGTCTTGCGGGTGCACCGTGGTCCAGAGGAGTGTTGTTTCATTTGGTTGTATAGGTTTACAGGCACATGAACATAAACTTGAATACAGTTTTCTCCTTCGCTCGACACGAGAGAGGAGAACAGAGGAAGCCTGGGGTGGGAGGGTCTCTGCCGATGTCGGCTGCTTAGCCGAGTGGGTGGGAAGTGCAGGCAGAATCCACGGGTTTCTGTGACATGGACACAGCTCAGCAAAACCCCCTTGCGCTCTTGCGCGGGGCAGTTGCCCTGTGACGCACCCGGGTAGGCTGCCCTCTGTGGTGCATCTGTTAAAGGTCGGTGGGAGTCATGCCAGATTTCCTGAGGAAGTAGAAGTGTTGGCGAGCTATCTTGTCTGTGGTTGGACCAGGGCGAGTTGTTGGCGATTTTTACACACACTCGGGGATTTGACCTCTCCTCCTCCATCCTTGTGTACTAACCCCTGTTACAACAAGACAGAGCAAGATCTTCTTGTCATGACTTGCCTCTCGTGATGTCTGTAGGTTGACCATGTGAAATGTGGATTTGGTTATTTACTGTTCCTCATCTTTCTCCCTTTGTAGCCTTGAAGCCGGTCACTCAGACGTCGCAGGAGCCTGCCAAGGACAGGGTACAACAAGGTAGGGGCAGCAGCAGGAAGGGCTGAGTGTTGTTTGTCACCCTGCCCTGCCAGTGGAGCCAAGAATCAAAACCCAGGGCGTCCCCTATTGTATGACAGCAGCTTTTCGTGAGGATTGTATGCTGCACAGGGGGTAGAGCTCGGAGTGATCCTGGTTCAGCCCTGACCTCCAGGCCTCCCCCGGGTGATCTGGTTCCATCCCGTGTTCCACAGGAAGCGTGGGTTTGGTGGGTGAACTAGCTGCTGTAAACTTCTCTTCTGCTGTCAGGTGAGGGGTGGTATCTGCCGGAGAATGGCTTACAGGAAAAATGAGTGTGGATGGCAGGTAGACCTAATTCGCTGAAAGGCCTCCTTTTACCTCATAATCAAAAGTGGATCAGTGCAGGAAGGTGATAGGCCATGATTCTACTACCAGGGATAGCAGGCAAGCAAGAAGGGCTGAAAAGCCTCCCCTGCTTCTGTTTGTTGTAACTTGCATTATTTCACCTGGGGGTTGTTCTGCCCGTTGCATCCATGCTAGCTCACTTATCCCTTGTGGTCACAGGCAGAATGTGAAAACACCACACAGAGTAACACGTGCACACACACACACACACACTCACACTCACACTCACACACACACTCACACTCACACTCACACACACACTCTCTCTCTCTCTCACAGACACACACACTCACTCACTCTCACACAGGCTCTTGCACTTGCACTCACGAGGCTGGGATCGAGCCTGGATCTCTGATGTCATGAGAAGGCAGCTCTGCCCTCTATACCCACTCTACCCTATTGTTCAGAGTAACGGGGGGTAGTGGGCGTGGAGAGAGGGGAAAGGGTCACCGTCAGCTGAAACCTCCAGGAATCCCACTGTACATCCCGATGGAGGCAAAGTATCCATAATTTATACTCGAGGGAGTGCCAGGGAGCATTTTGGGAGACACCCGAGGTTCTGCAGATGCTAGAAATCTTGAGCAACATTCACAAAACACTCCAGGAACATCTCCCTTGATGATGTCCCTCTGGCATTAGACCGGCTGTCTAATCTACCTTTGCCTCTCATAACCTTACAAGCCCCTGTCAGGTCTCCCTTCAGCTCTGTCGTTGCAGAGAGCACAGCCCAAGTCTGTCCAATCTCATAAGAGCCTTTGATCTAAACGGCACCCTGGTGAGAGATGTAGGAGATTCTGTCGGAGAGACTCAGGGAGCGTCTGTGGAGGGAACTGAACAGTTGATGTTACAGCTGAAGGGTCTCTGCCCAAAATGTCGATTGTTTATTTCGGTCCACGAATGCTGCCCGGCCTGCTGAGTTCCTCCAGCACTATGTGTGTGTTACTCCAGTGTATCATGGAAACCGGTTTTCTCCTGCCATTGGAACTTATTCCAATAGGTTTAGGAACCGAGTCAGAAAGAGCAGCTTCCCTGTGACAAGCTTGGCATTGAGAAATTCTCAGCTGCCACCTCGCCCCGAAACTTCCAGCATAGCCTGAGGAGACTCGTCGACAGACAAGAAAATGACATCTCGTCAGTGAGTCACTGAGACAATTGCTTGCCAAAACTCTCGCAGTGTTGGTTTCTGACCTGTGTTGCATGTCTGAAACTATCATCCTCGACAAGGCCAGACCGCCCCTCGAGGGGCTGAAGGGGCTGGACCACCCCCATCTCAAACCACTATGGTCCGTGTGGGGAAGGCTCTGTCCGGGAGGGAGTTCCCGGGATTTAGACCTGGCGATGGTGGAAGAAGGGCCATCATCTTTCTGAGCTGGGGGCGCAGTGGGGGGAGCTACAGGGCGAGGCGTTCCCCTGGTATATTAGTTTATTAATGTCACGTGTATCTTGTGGGAGAGACTGGCTCGGGGTTGCCCACTTCAGAGAGAGGCTGTAACATGTAAGAGCAGAATTATGCTGCTGGACCATTGAATCATCTCTGCCGTTCCATCACAAACTTTCCCTTCTCAACGCCATTCTCCTGCCTTCTCGCCACAACCCCTAACCCCTCACCAAAGAAGAAGCAGTCAATCTCTGCTTTAAATACAGCCAATGATTCCGTATCTACAGCCCTCTGTGGCAATGAATTCCACATGTTTTCCACCCTCTAGCTGAAGAAATTCTTCCTCAATTCTCTGTTCTGAAGGGACTTACCTCTGTTCTGAGGCTGTACCCTCCGGTCGTAGGCTCTCCCCGACGGAAATATCCTCTCCATGTCCACTCCATCCAGGCCTTTCACTATCTGCTGGGTTTCATTGACCCCCGCCCCCCTCCGCCCCAGCCCCAACTCGCTTGTATTTTTCATTTATTAGTTCAGAGATACAGCACAGTAACAGATCCCTCCAGCCTGACAAACCCATGCCGTCCAATTACACCCTTTAGAGATACAACGTGGTACAACAGGCCCTTCCCATCGCGCACTGCCATTACACTCGCGACCAATCAACCTGCTGGCCCATATGTCTTCAGAATGTGGGAGGGGATCGGAGCACCAAGAGGAGATGCACACAGTCGTGGGGAGAGTGTGCAAGCTCCTGACAGAGAGTGGAGGAATTGAGCCTGGGACCCTGGTGCAGTAACGCTAACTGCGACGCTGGCGCTGCGGCTGAGGTGTGGATATAAAGGCAGTGCCTGCACGGGGGCTTCAGCTCTGCCCCCTCGGTCTGAAAACCTTATGGACGCCCTCGAGTTCAGGCTCAGACACAACATGGCAGTAAGCCTTTCGTACCCGGATCATTCTTGTAAATCTCCTGTGGACTCAGGCTAGATTGTGACGTGTTGTACAGGAGGTTCGTTCAGTAGTCTTCTAGCAGCAGCGGGGTAGAAGCTGTCCTCGAGCCTGGTGGGCTGAGCTTTCAGGCTTTGATGGGAGGGGGAGACCAGAGAATGTCTGGGGTGGGTGGGTGGGGTTGTTGATTATGTTTTCCTGAGTCAAACATGTCAGATTTCTTTAGCCTCCTGAGGAGGTAGAGGCATTGGTGAGCTCTCTTGGCCGCGGCCAGCACAGACTATGGGTGATGTTCATTCCGAGGGACTTGAAGCTCTCAGCCCCCTGAGCCTCAGCCCTCTTGACGTAGACAGGAGTGTGTACGCTGCCCCACGCCCCTTCTTGAAGTCAGTGACCAACTCTTGTGAGCTTGGTGAGTTTGTTGTCATGACACCATGCCCCTAGGCTCTCTGTCTCCTTCCAGAACTCTGACCTATTATTATTTGAGATTTGGCCTACTTGGTTGGTTTCATCTGCAGACCGTAGATGGAGTTGGAGCTGAATCTGTTTGTGGGAGGGAAGTGAGATGGGGTGGCAATGTGGATTCAAATGAGATGACCTTTCCTTTATTCCCCCTTACAGATGCTTCCAAATCTAAGGACACAGGGGGTACATCGCAGCTGTACCCAGGAATGTTCCTCTGCCTGCTGAGTTTGCTTAGCACTTCCTGCCTCTCTTGGCTTTAGAGACGGCTGACCAATAGTTCAATCATCGACTGAACTGGCCAGGAAATTTTGCCCTCCCTGGCCACAAGTATTCGACTTTCCCCATCGACCCAAAGTTTTTAGTTTTGATCACAAATCTTCTCAGCTTGGGCTCCTGTCGCTCCAGGTGACAGCAAAATGACTGAGCCAAAGAGGGAAGAAGTTTCTCCCAAGTCGCAAGTTTTTCTGTCACCCGCTTAGTAGACTTTCAACGGTGGACACCTTGAAGCTGAGGAGCTCATGACACTTATCATTAATTCTCGCAACTAATTTTAACTTGTGTAAGTTCGATGTGCCATGTTTCCTGAATTCACAAGCAAGGAATGGTGTTCTTCAGGAGAGGCTTTTCACCTTGAGGATGGCACAGGTTCTTAGCCGCACTTCCCTGTGACCCCGACAGTTCTCAGAAAGTCTGGCTGCTGCTGAAGGTTTCGTTTCAAGGAAAGGATAGACTCGCCCGGGACCACCTGAAAGTAGGTAGGTGATCTCCTCCCCTCCCAACACATAGAAGTTAGTGTGGTTTCCAGGCTAGCTGAGAGGTCTGTCGTGTTGGGCTCCTTCTTTGGGGAAATGCTTCCCTTCCTGAAAAGCTCCGGGAATAGAGGGTGCTTCAGTATGACATTGTTTGTTGCCCCTTGCACAGGAGAGAAGTGGATCATTGTGGGGGGGGGGGGGGGGAGTAAATCAAGGAGGTGGAAATGCACAACCCGTTCAGGAACCACACCATAGGATCATTGCATTCCCGGAACGTCAACTTCCACCCTCGCTGGGTAGTGGGTGTCTCTCTCCCTCTCTGTCTGCCCTCTTCAATACCCTCTTTCCTTTCTCGCCCTCTCCATCTCCCTCTGCCCCCTCGATCTCCTCCCTCTGTATCCCTCTCTCCTTCACTCTCCCACTTTCTCCCCCTCTCATACCTTTCTTCCTCTATTTCTTCCCATCTTGCTCCCCACCTCCCTCCCATGGGAGAGGCTGTGCGGAGTAAGCGCAGCGCTCGAGGAGGGAGAGGCTGAGATGAGGGAAAGCCATGCTGTTGGAGGGGCGATGAGGAAGGAGAGTGGTAGAAGAGTTTTAGAGGAGGGAGTGCCATGCTGAGGGAGAGGCAGCGAGACAGTGCATCTCTCCCTCAATTCCCCTCTGAGAACCTTGGCTTTCAAGGAGCAGTGGGAATATTGCGGGGGCAGCCATGTTAATGTGGGAATTTTGGGAACCGTTCAGGCTTGGCCCCTTTTGCTCGTAGACCTGTCATCTTCTGGGAATTGTAACGCGTTTCATGGGAAATGTTGTTCACCATTGAAATTCCCTGCCTGTGGATGATGACAAATGATTTGTTTTTGCGTAGTTTAGCGTTTTGATGAGCTATTGAACCTAGAGCAAACTATTTTTTATTCACATTGATTTTTATTTTTTTCATTCTTAAATTGCTATTGAGCTTGGTAAAAGCTATTGAAGGACCCTTGTTTCACTCTCCCAGTCTCTGCCTTCAGTCAGGGGTGGTCCAGGGGCAGGACCTGGCAGGGTGGGATTCCAGCCACTAAACCTTGCCCATTGTCTCCCTGGTGACCAGCTTGGTCTCCCATGCTTGTTACTCAGATGGGAAGCAGAGGGACAAGAACAGGGGCATGAGAGAGGGGGCTGGTATGGAACATCGCAGATGATACAGAGATTGGTGGCATTGTGAATTGTGTCGAAGGGTACAGAGAGCATTCGTCATCACAACACAGGACAGGCCCTTCGACCCAGGGTGTTGTGCTGAACTGATTAATGTGCTAATTCAATGCTTAAACTAGTCCCTCCCCTCCATACAATGTCTACAACCTTAGCTGTAATGGATGTACAATTAATCCTTTGAGCATTCTGATTTTTTTCCTGTTGATTGTTTTGTTTCAGGACATGTTCCCCTCATCCTTGCTGACTCTGGATTCCGCTCAATGCCAACCATCGTTGATTTGAAGCATTGTGAGCCAGGCCATGAGAAGGCAGCATGGCTGGAGGTCATTCACGTCAATGGACCTTAGGCTTGCCTGACTTCGAAAACTTGAAACCTCAGCCACGAGTCAGGCACTTTCACCGAGGCAGCGAGATTCCCCCAAGCCCTCAGCTCCTAAAGACAATGATGGCAAAATGCCGGGGGGAGGAAGGAGGCCTTGTCAAGTAGGCCCCATTTCCATGACATCGCTAGATGGACCAATCTGAGGCGGTGCAGTAATCGATCACCCCAGCAACCAAACCACGAACATTTCTGGCGTTAGACAATGCCACGAACAGGACCAATCAGAAAAGAGACGAGTCTCAAAATTTGCTAGTTGGACTAGCAGCAATGGTTGGTCTTACTCAGGGACAATGTGCTTAAGTGTGTCTTACACTTTCTTGCTCCAAAGTGGGAATGCAGCCCAGTCCAGGCCCAGTTCCCCCCACCTTCCCACTGGCTCCCTCGAGTGAGGGGGCAGCAGAAATAGAGGGGGAGCATGGGAGGTCAACATAGGTACCTCTTGGATTTCTACTTTCTGTGAAAACTTGGCCTTCTGTCTTCCGAGAAGATATTGCACCCCTGCCGCGGAGATGGTCTTCACCACAGTGACTTTTGTACACAGTTCTATTTCTTTTTAAAGGATTTCAATAAAGGAAATTAAAGAGAGTCTCGCAATGGGATTTACTTGCATAAACTTGAGCTGCTGTCGGTCACATCAGCTTGGATAGATTCCGGGAATTCACGCTGTCTCTTGCTCTTCCCCTTTCTGTCTGTCTTTGTGTTTCAGACCTGCTTTCCAACTCTCACTTGCTTTCTCTCTATCTTTTACTCTCTTCCTGTGTACCTCTGTCTTTCCGGTTATCCGTCTGTCTCTTTCCATGTTTTTCTCTCTGTTTCTCTCTCACTGTTTCTGTTTTTCTCTTTATATCTCTCTGCCACGTTCTCTCTCCTCTCTGCTCATCACCTTTTTATTCCTTCCTTTGGCTTTCTTCCACAATTTCTCACCCTTGCCCTCACGCCTCCTTCCTCCCTCCCTCCCTTTTTCTTCCTCAATCAATTTCTACCATCCCTTCCTCTCTTCCTTCAGGACTCACTTTCTATTTCCCCCTCTTTCTTTCTCGCAACTTTTTACTGAACCCATGCCCCGGGAGTGTGTGATGGAACAGTGTAAAGGGAACTTCACTTGTGTCTGACCCCGGGAGTGTGTGATGGAACAGTGTAAAGGGAACTTCACTTGTGTCTGACCCCGGGAGTGTGTGATGGGACGGTGTGCAGGGAGTTTCACTCTGTGTCTGACCCCGGGAGTGTGTGATGGGACAGTGTAAAGGGAACTTCACTCTGTGTCTGACCCCGGGAGTGTGTGATGGGACAGTGTAAAGGGAACTTCACTCTGTGTCTGACCCCGGGAGTGTGTGATGGGACGGTGTGCAGGGAGTTTCACTCTGTGTCTGACCCCAGGAATGTGTGATGGGACGGTGTGGAGGGTGTTTCACTCTGTGTCTGACCCCGGGAGTGTGTGATGGGACGGTGTGGAGGGAGTTTCACTCTGTGTCTGACCCCAGGAGTGTGTGATGGGACGGTGTGGAGGGAGTTTCACTCTGTGTCTGACCCCGGGAGTGTGTGATGGGACGGTGTGGAGGGAGTTTCACTCTGTGTCTGACCCCGGGAGTGTGTGATGGGACAGTGTAGAGGGAGTTTCACTCTGTGTCTGATCCCGGGAGTGTGTGATGGGACTGTGTGGAGGGAGTTTCACTCTGTGTCTGACCCCGTGAGTGTGCGATGGGACAGTGTGGAGGGAGTTTCACTCTGTGCCTGACCCCGGGAGTGTGTGATGCAACAGTGTGGAGGGAGTTTCACTCTGTGTCTGACCCCGGGAGTGTGTGATGGGATGGTGTGGTTGAGACAGATACATTAACAACATTTAAAAAAACAGACAGGTACACGGATAGGAAAGGTTTAGAGGGATACGGACAGGTACACGGATAGGAAAGGTTTAGAGGGATACGGACGGGTATGTGGATAGGAAAGCTTTAGAGGGATACGGATGGGTACACGGATAGGAAAGGTTAAGAGGGATACGGACGGGTACACGGATAGGAAAGGTTTAGAGGGATACGGACGGGTACACGGATAGGAAAGGTTTAGAGGGATACGGACAGGTACACGGATAGGAAAGGTTTAGAGGGATACGGACGGGTACACGGATAGGAAAGGTTTAGAGGGATACGGACGGGTACACGGATAGGAAAGGTTTAGAGGGATACGGACGGGTACACGGATAGGAAAGGTTTAGAGGGATACGGACAGGTACACGGATAGGAAAGGTTTAGAGGGATACGGACGGGTACACGGATAGGAAAGGTTTAGAGGGATACGGACAGGTACACGGATAGGAAAGGTTTAGAGGGATACGGACAGGTACACGGATAGGAAAGGTTTAGAGGGATACGGACGGGTACACGGATAGGAAAGGTTTAGAGGGATACGGACGGGTACACGGATAGGAAAGGTTTAGAGGGATACGGACGGGTACACGGATAGGAAAGGTTTAGAGGGATACGGACGGGTACACGGATAGGAAAGGTTTAGAGGGATACGGACAGGTACACGGATAGGAAAGGTTTAGAGGGATACGGACAGGTACACGGATAGGAAAGGTTTAGAGGGATACGGACGGGTATGTGGATAGGAAAGCTTTAGAGGGATACGGATGGGTACACGGATAGGAAAGGTTTAGAGGGATACGGACGGGTACACGGATAGGAAAGGTTTAGAGGGATACGGACGGGTACACGGATAGGAAAGGTTTAGAGGGATACGGACGGGTACACGGATAGGAAAGGTTTAGAGGGATACGGACAGGTACACGGATAGGAAAGGTTTAGAGGGATACGGACGGGTATGTGGATAGGAAAGCTTTAGAGGGATAAGGATGGGTACACGGATAGGAAAGGTTAAGAGGGATACGGACGGGTACACGGATAGGAAAGGTTTAGAGGGATACGGACGGGTACACGGATAGGAAAGGTTTAGAGGGATACGGACGGGTACACGGATAGGAAAGGTTTAGAGGGATACGGACGGGTACACGGATAGGAAAGGTTTAGAGGGATACGGACGGGTACCCGGATAGGAAAGGTTTAGAGGGATACGGACGGGTACACGGATAGGAAAGGTTTAGAGGGATACGGACAGGTACACGGATAGGAAAGGTTTAGAGGGATACGGACGGGTACACGGATAGGAAAGGTTTAGAGGGATACGGACGGGTACACGGATAGGAAAGGTTTAGAGGGATACGGACGGGTACACGGATAGGAAAGGTTTAGAGGGATACGGACGGGTACACGGATAGGAAAGGTTTAGAGGGATACGGACGGGTACACGGATAGGAAAGGTTTAGAGGGATACGGACGGGTACACGGATAGGAAAGGTTTAGAGGGATACGGACGGGTACACGGATAGGAAAGGTTTAGAGGGATACGGACGGGTACACGGATAGGAAAGGTTTAGAGGGATACGGACGGGTACACGGATAGGAAAGGTTTAGAGGGATACGGACGGGTACACGGATAGGAAAGGTTTAGAGGGATACGGACGGGTACACGGATAGGAAAGGTTTAGAGGGATACGGACGGGTACACGGATAGGAAAGGTTTAGAGGGATACGGACAGGTACACGGATAGGAAAGGTTTAGAGGGATACGGACGGGTATGTGGATAGGAAAGCTTTAGAGGGATACGGATGGGTACACGGATAGGAAAGGTTTAGAGGGATACGGACGGGTACACGGATAGGAAAGGTTTAGAGGGATACGGACGGGTATGTGGATAGGAAAGCTTTAGAGGGATACGGATGGGTACACGGATAGGAAAGGTTTAGAGGGCTACGGACGGGTACACGGATAGGAAAGGTTTAGAGGGATACGGACGGGTATGTGGATAGGAAAGGTTCAGAGGGATACGGACAGGTACACGGAAAGGAAAGCTTTAGAGGGATACGGATGGGTACACGGATAGGAAAGGTTTAGAGGGATACGGACGGGTACACGGATAGGAAAGGTTTAGAGGGATACGGACGGGTACATGGATTGGAAAGGCAAATGGGTCTGATACAGATGGGAATGTTGGCATGGACCATTTGGGCCGAATGGCCTGCGTCCATACTATCTGAAACATTGCTCTTTCCAAACCTTCGTGTCCCTGTAATTTCCCCTGGGTGGGGGGGGGGGGAAGGTTGGAATCTGGGGTGCACTGCCTGAGGGGGTGATGGAGGCAGGGGCTATCATACTTACTCAGTGGTGTGGGAGCAACAACCTCACACTCAATGTCAGTTTGCCCAAGTAATTAATTGTGGGCTTCAGGAAGGCGAACAGGCTCCAGTTGAAGGGGTTAATGGTGGGAATGATGAACACCTTCAAATGCCTGGGTGTCAACATCTCTGAGAATCCATCCTGGGCCCGACATGTTGATGCAGTTACAGAGAAGGCAATATTTCATTCGGAGTTTGCGGAGGTTTGGCATGTCACCAAAGATCCTACCAGGTTTTTGCAGCTGTACCATGGAGAGTGTTCTGACTGGCTGCGTCAGCGTCTGATGTGCAGGGACCATTACACAAGGTCAGGAAAAGCTGCAGAGGTCTGTGAATTCAGCCAGCTCCATTCTGGCACCAGCCTCCCCAGGACATCTTAAAAAGGTGGGATCCGTCATTAAGTACCTCTATCACCCGTGACAGGCCCTCTTCTCATTGCTACCATCAAGGAGGAGGCACAGGGAAAAAGACACGCACTCGGTGATCCAGGAACAGCTTCTTCCCCTCTGTCATCAGATTTATGAACAGCCAATAAACCCATGAACACCGCCTCAGTATGTTTGCACTGATATCGTAATTTAAAGTATATTTTATGTTTTGCACTGAACTGCTGCCACAAAACAGCAAGTTTCATGACATATGTCAGTGATAATAAACCTGATTCTGATTCTCTACGAGCACTTGAATCGGCAAGAGGGAAGACAAAGTGCCGGACTGGTTTAGTCTGTCCACGTTGTTGGAAGGTCACAGTGATAGCAATGACCTTGAACATCGGGGGTTGCTGACTGGATTTTCTCTCCTCGCTGCTTCTGAGGAACCTCCCCTCCACTCTGAACAGGCAGGTAGGTCGGGTGGCAAAATAGTCTGGCTGTCTGCAGGAAGCCTCACGGTGCCAGCGGGAAGACGGGGAGCAATGCCTGCCTCTGTCGGTAAGGAGCTTGGACATTATTCCCACGACCGCATGGGTTCCCTCCCACTGCTCTGCTTTCCTCCCACAGTCCAAAGGGTTAATAATGTGCGGGCTTGCTATGTTGGTGCTGGAAGCAGGGCTGCACTTGCCTTGCACAATTCTCCAATATTTTAATTTTCTATTTCGATATACTCAGTGGCCACTCAGTGATATACTCACTGGCTCGTGGTCTTTTGCTGCTGTAGCCCATCCACTTAAACTTTCAATGTGTTCTACATTCAGAGACACTCTTCTGCACATCACTGTTGTAACGCGCGGTTATTTGAGTCACTGTCGCCTTGCTACCAGCTTCGGCCAGTCTGGCCATTCTCCTCTGACCTCCCTCAATAACAAAGCATTCTCACACATAGAACTTACTGGATGTTTTTTATTTCTCACACCATTCTCTGTAAACTCCAGAGAAATCCCAGGGGATCAGCAGTTTCTGAGATACTCAAACCACCCCATCTGGCACCAAGAACTGGCATGATCAAAGCCAATTGGATCACATTTCTTCCCCATTCTGATGTTTGGTCTGAGCAACAACGGAACCTCTTGACCACGTCTGTATGCTTTTATGCAGTGAGTTGGGGCCACCTGATTGGCTGATTAAAAATATGGTGAATTTACTTTCACAGTGTCCCATCACACACTCCCGGGGTCAGACACAGAGTGAAACTCCCTCCACACTGTCCCATCACACACGCCCGGGGTCAGACACAGAGTGAAGCTCCCTCCATACTGTCCCATCACACACTCCCGGGGTCAGACACAGAGTGAAACTCCCTCCACACCGTCCCATCACACACTCCCGGGGTCAGACACCGAGTGACCCTCCCTTGACGTGGTCCCATCACACACTCCCGGGGTCAGACACCGAGTGACCCTCCCTCGACGTGGTCCCATCACACACTCCCGGGGTCAGACACAGAGTGAAACTCCGTCCACACCGTCCCATCACACACTCCTGGGGTCAGACACAGAGTGAAGCTCCCTCCACACCGTCCCATCACACACTCCCGGTGCGTGGGCTGCTTCTCGCCTTCTGGCTGCATTTTAGTCCCACCCTGTTTATATATGGTCATCCAGTAAGGAAGGGGGCAAGGAGGGATGAGGATGTCCTAGTCAACTTGCTCCTGGGGCTGGCGAAATCCGCCATCCGTGGGTCTTGGAAACGGCTGGCAGGAGGATCTCCCCGGGCAGACTGCCTGGCAATGTTTAGGGGGTATGTTCGTGCCCGGGTAACTATTGAAAAAGAACACGCGCAGTCCAGAGCGGCCTTGGAGGTGTTTCGAGACCGTTGGGCTCCATGGGGTGTAAATGCCATCGTGGATAGAGATGGCAACATTCTGGTGTAATGTCTATTGTCTATTTGTAGTGCAGTAATTGTGTTTGCCACTGTTTTGTATATATTGTATAGCACCGAAATTTGTAATAAAGGATTTTGTAAAAAAAAAGCGCTTAAAAAAAAAGGGGGTCAGACACAGAGTGAAACTCCCTCTACACCGTCCCATCACACACTCCCGGGGTCAGACACAGAGTGAAACTCCCTCCACACCGTCCCTTCACACACTCCCGGGGTCAGACACAGAGTGAAACTCCCTCTACACCGTCCCATCACACACTCCCGGGGTCAGACACAGAGTGAAACTCCCTCTACACCGTCCCATCACACACTCCCGGGGTCAGACACAGAGTGAAACTCCCTCCACACCGTCCCATCACACATTCCCGGGGTCAGACACAGAGTGAAACTCCCTCCACACTGTCCCATCACACACTCACTCCACACTGTCCCATCACACACTCCCGGGGTCAGACACAGAGTGAAACTACCTTCACACTGTCCCATCACACACTCCCGGGGTCAGACACAGAGTGAAACTCCCTCTACACCGTCCCATCACTCCCGGGGTCAGACACAGAGTGAAACTTCCCCCACAACGTCCTGTTAACCTGGTGGGAGGATGTAGGGATAACTCTGGACAGCGTGTGGGGGTGAGGAAGTGCGGGAGGAGCTGGGTTTGTGGGGAGTGGGTGTCCATGAGGGATTCTGCTCATTAAGTGAGCCCTCAGGAGCAGACAGCGGAGACTGTGTTCTGTTTGTACTTTGTCCTTCCAGCACGTCCTGCTGCCCTTGAGAGTCCCTCACTGACAAAACGTACGTTGACACGATCCACCTGTGATGCCAGAATTGGGAAGGTTTACTGCGTGAGGACAGCTCCACTGTGAGGTAAAACTTCATAGATGGTGCAGTCTGGAGTTCCACCAAACCCCCAACCACGTAACAGTCAAATCCTCCTGTCTGAAACCCCGACACAGTCCAGTCCCACTGTCTGAAACCCCGACACAGTCCAGTCCCATTGTCTGAAACACCGACACAATCCAATCCCACTGTCTGAAAGCTCGGCACAGTCCAGTCCCACTGTCTGAAACCCCGACACAGTCCAGTCCCACTGTCTGAAACCCCGACACAGTCCAGTCCCACTGTCTGAAAACCCGACACAGTCCAGTCCCACTGTCTGAAACCCCGACACTGTCCAGTCCCACTGTCTGAAACCCAGACACAGTCCAGTCCCACTGTCTGAAACCCCGACACAGTCCAGTCCCACTGTCTGAAACTCCGACACAGTCCAATCCCACTGTCTGAAACCCCGACACAGTCCAGTCCCACTGTCTGAAACCCCGACAGTCCAGTCCCACTGTCTGAAACCCCGACACAGTCCAGTCCTACTGTCTGAAACCCCGACACAGTCCAGTCCCACTGTCTGAAACCCCGACACAGTCCAGTCCCACTGTCTGAAACCCCGACAGTCCAGTCCCACTGTCTGAAACCCCGACACAGTCCAGTCCTACTGTCTGAAACCCCGACACAGTCCAGTCCCACTGTCTGAAACCCCGACACAGTCCAGTCCCACTGTCTGAAACCCCGACACATCCAATTCCACTGTATGAAACCCAGACACAGTCAAATCCTACTGTATGAAACCCCAACACAGTCCAGTCCCACTGCCTGAAACCCCAACACAATCCACTCCCACTGTCTGAAACCCCGACACAGACCAGTCCCACTGTCTGAAACCCCGACACAGTCCAATCCCACTGTCTGAAAACCCGACACAATCCACTCCCACTGTCTGAAACCCGAACACAGTCCAGTCCCACTGTATGAAACCCCGACACAGTCCAGTCCCACTGTCTGAAACCCCGACGCAGTCCAATTCCACTGTCGGAAAACCAGACACAGTCCAATTCCACTGTCTGAAAACCAGACACAGTCCAATCCCACTGTCTGAAAACCAGACACAGTCCAATTCCACTCTCTGAAAACCAGACACAGTCCAACACCACTGTCTGAAACCCCGACACAGTCCAGTCTCACTGTCTGAAACCCCGACACAGTCCAATCCCACTGTCTGAAACCCCGACACAGTGTCGTGCCACTGTCTGAAACCCCGACACAGTCCAATCCCACTGTCTGAAACGCAAACACAGTCCAACACCACTGTCTGAAAACCACGCACAGTCCACTCCCACTGTCTGAAAACCACGCACAGTCCAATCCCACTGTCTGAAACCCCGACACAGTCCAGACCCACTGTCTGAAACCCCGACACAGTCCAGTCCCACTGTCTGAAACCCCGACACAGTCCAGTCCCACTGTCTGAAACCCCGACACAGTCCAATCCCACTGTCTGAAACCCCGACACAGTCCAGTCCCACTGTCTGAAACCCCAAAACAGTCCAGTCGCACTGTCTGAAACCTCGACACAGTCCAGTCCCACTGTCTGAAAGCTCATCACAGTCCAGTCCGATTGTCTGAAAACCCGACACAGTGCAGTACACCTGACTGAAACCACAACACAGTCCAATCCAACAGTCTGAAACCCCGATACAATCGAATCCCACTGTCTGAAACCCCGACTCAGTCCAGTCCCACTGTCTGAAACCTCGACACAGTCTAATCCCACTGTATGAGTCCCGTACACAGTGCACTCCCACTGTCTGAAACCCCGACACAGTCCAGTCCCACTGTCTGAAAACCCGACGCAGTCCAGTCCCACTGACTGAAAACAACGCACAGTCCAATCCCACTGTCTGAAAACCAGACACAATCCAACACCACTGTCTGAAACCCCGACACAGTCCAGTCCCACTGTCTGAAACCCCGACACAGTCCAGTCCCACTGTCTGAAACTCCGACACAGTCCAATCCCACTGTCTGAAACCCCGACAGTCCAGTCCCACTGTCTGAAACCCCGACACAGTCCAGTCCCACTGTCTGAAACCCCGACACAGTCCAGTCCTACTGTCTGAAACCCCGACACAGTCCAGTCCCACTGTCTGAAACCCCGACACAGTCCAGTCCCACTGTCTGAAACCCCGACACATCAAATTCCACTGTATGAAACCCAGACACAGTCAAATCCTACTGTATGAAACCCCAACACAGTCCAGTCCCACTGCCTGAAACCCCAACACAATCCACTCCCACTATCTGAAACCCCGACACAGACCAGTCCCACTGTCTGAAAACCCGACACAATCCACTCCCACTGTCTGAAACCCGAACACAGTCCAGTCCCACTGTATGAAACCCCGACACAGTCCAGTCCCACTGTCTGAAACCCCGACGCAGTCCAATTCCACTGTCGGAAAACCAGACACAGTCCAATTCCACTGCCTGAAAAACAGACACAGTCCAATCCCACTGTCTGAAAACCAGACACAGTCCAATTCCACTGTCTGAAAACCAGACACAGTCCAACACCACTGTCTGAAACCCCGACACAGTCCAGTCCCACTGTCTGAAACCCCGACACAGTCCAGTCCCACTGTCTGAAACCCCGACACAGTCCAGTCCCACTGTCTGAAACCCCGACACAGTCCAATCCCACTGTCTGAAACCCCGACACAGTGTCGTGCCACTGTCTGAAACCCCGACACAGTCCAATCCCACTGTCTGAAACGCAAACACAGTCCAACACCACTGTCTGAAAACCACGCACAGTCCAATCCCACTGTCTGAAACCCCGACACAGTCCAGACCCACTGTCTGAAACCCCGACACAGTCCAATCCCACTGTCTGAAAGCTCGGCACAGTCCAGTCCCATTGTCTAAAACCCCGACACAGTCCAATCCCACTCTCTGAAACTCCGACACAGTCCAGTCCCACTGTATGAAACCCAGACACAGTCCAGTCCACTGTCTGAAACCCCGACACAGTCCAGTCCCACTGTATGAAACCACGATACAGTCCAGTCCCACAGTCTGAAACGCCGACACAGTGCAGTCCCACTGTCTGAAGCCCCGACACAGTCCTATCCCACTGTCTGAAACCCCGAAGCAGTCCAGTCCCACTGTCTGAAATGCCGACACAGTCCAGTGCCACTGTCTGATGCCCCGAAACAGTCCAGTGCCACTGTCTGAAGCTCCGACACAGTCCAGTCCCACTGTCTGAAACCCCGACACAGTGCAGTCTCATTGACTGAAACCCCAACACAATCCAATCCCACTGTCTGAAACCCCGATACAGTCCAGTCCCACTGTCTGAAACGCCGACACAGTGCAGTCCCACTGTCTGAAGCCCCGACACAGTCCTATCCCTCTGTCTGAAACCCCGACACAGTGCAGTGCCACTGTCTGAAACCCCGACACAGTCCAGTCCCACTGTCTGAAACCCCGACACAGTGCAGTCTCACTGACTGAAACGCTGACACAGTCCAGTCCCACTCTCTGAAAACCCGACACAGTCCAGTCCCACTGTATGAAACCCAGACACAGTCCAATCCCACTGTCTGAAACCCCGACACAGTCCAGTCCCACAGTCTGAAACCCCGACACAGTCCAGTCCGACTGTCTGAAACCCCGACACAGTCCAGTCCCACTGTCTGAAACCCCGACAGAGTCCAGTCCCACTGACTGAAAACCACGCACAGTCCAATCCCACTGTCTGAAAACCAGACACAATCCAACACCACTGTCTGAAAACCACGCACAGTCCACTCCCACTGTCTGAAAACCAGACACAATCCAACACCACTGTCTGAAACCCCGACACAGTCCAGTCCCACTGTCGGAAAACCATGCACAGTCCAACAACACTGTCTGAAACACAGACACAGTCCAGTCCCACTGTCTGAAGCACCGACACAGTCCAGTCCCACTGACTGAAACCTCGACACAGTCCAGTGCACCTGACTGAAACCCCAACACAGTCCAATCTAACAGTCTGAAACCCCGATACAATCGAATCCCACTGTCTGAAACCCCGACACAGTCCAGTCCCACTGTCTGAAAACCCGACGCAGTCCAGTCCCACTGACTGAAAACCACGCACAGTCCACTCCCACTGTCTGAAAACCATGCACAGTCCAATCCCACTGTCTGAAACCCCGACACAGTCCAGTCCCACTGTCGGAAAACCATGCACAGTCCACTCCCACTGTCTGAAAACCATGCACAGTCCAGTCCCATTGTCTGAAACACCGACACAGTCCAGTCCCACTGTCTGAAGCACCGACACAGTCCAGTCCCACTGTCTGAAACCTCGACACAGTCCAGTGCCACTGTCTGATGCCCCGAAACAGTCCAGTGCCACTGTCTGATGCCCCGAAACAGTCCAGTGCCACTATCTGAAACCCGACAGTCCAGTCCCACTGTCTGAAAGGCCGACACAGTCCAGTGCCACTGTCTGATGCCGCGAAACAGTCCAGTCCCACTGTCTGAAACGCCGACACAGTCCAGTGCCACTGTCTGAAGCTCCGACAAAGTCCATTCCAACTGTCTGAAACCCCGAAGCAGTCCAGTCCCACTGTCTGAAATGCCGACACAGTCCAGTGCCACTGTCTGATGCCCCGAAACAGACCAGTGCCACTGTCTGAAGCTCCGACACAGTCCATTCCCACAGTCTGAAACGCCGACACAATCCAATCCCACTGTCTGAAACCCCGACACAGTCCAATCCCACTGTCTGAAACGCCGACACAGTCCAATCCCACTGTCTGAAGCCCCGACACAGTGTCGTGCCACTGTCTTAAGCCCCAACACAGTCCTATCCCTCTGTCCGAAACCCCAACACAGGGCAGTTCCACTGTCTGAAACCCCGTGACAGTCCAGTCCCACTGTCTGAAACGCAAACACAGTCCAATATCACTGTCTGAAGCCCCGACACACTGTCGTGCCACTGTCTTAAGCGCCAACACAGTCCTATCCCTCTCTCCGAAACCCCAACACAGGGCAGTCCCACTGTCTGAAACCCCGACACAGTCCAGTCCCACTGTCTGAAACGCAAACACAGTCCAGTCCCACTGTCTGAAACCCCCGACATAGTCCAATCCCACTGACTGAAACCCCGACACAGTCCAATCCCATTGTCTGAAACCCCAACACAGTCCAGTCCCATTGTCTGAAACCCCGACACAGTCCAGTCCCACTGACTGAAACCCAACACAGTCCAATCCCACTGTCTGAAACCCCGAAACAGTCCAATCCCACTGTATGAGTCCCGTACACAGTGCACTCGCACTGTCTGAAACCCCGACACAATCAAGACCCACTGTCTGAAAACCCGACACTGTCCAGTCCCACTGTCTGAAACCCCGACACAATCCAATCCCACTGTCTGAAACCCCGACACAATCCAATCCCACTGTCTGATACCCCGACACAGTGCAGTCCCACTGTCTGAAAACACGACACAGTCCAGTCCCACTGTCTGAAAACCCGACACAGTCCAGTCCCACTGTCTGAAAACCCGACACAGTCCAGTCCCACTGTCTGAAACCCCGACACTGTCCAGTCCCACTGTCTGAAAACCAGACACAGTCCAGTCCCCCTGTGTGAGTCCCGTACACAGTGCACTCCCACTGTCTGAAACCCCGACACAGTCCAGTCCCACTGTCTGAAAACCCGACACAGTCCAATCCAACTGTCTGAAAGCCAACACAGTCCAATCCCACTGTCTGAAACCCCGACACATTCCAATCCCACTGTCTGAAACCTCAACACAGACCAGTGCCACTGTCTGAAACCCCGACACAGTCCAGTCCCACAGTCTGAAAGGCAACACAGTCTAATCCCACTGTCTGAAACCCCGACACAGTCAGGTCCCACAGTCTGAAAGGCAACACAGTCTAATCCCACTGTCTGAAACCCCGACACAGTCCAGTCCCACTGTCTGAAACCTTGACAGAGTCCAGTGCCACTGTCTGAAACCCCGACACAGTCCAGTCCCACTGTCTGAAAACCCGACGCAGTCCAGTCCCACTGTCTGAAACCCCGACACAGTCCAGTCCCACTGTCTGAAATGCCGACACAGTCCAGTGCCACTGACTGATGCCCCGACACAGTCCAGTCCCACTGTCTGAAATGCCGACACAGTCCAGTCCCACAGTCTGAAACCCCGACACAATCCAATCCCACTGACTGAAACCCCGACACAGTCCAGTCCCTCAGTCTGAAAGCCAACACAGTCCAGTGCCACTGTCTGAAATGCCGACATAGTCCAGTGTCACTGTCTGATGCCCCGACACAGTCCAGTCCAACTGTCTGAAATGCCAACACAGTCCAGTGCCACTGTCTGATGCCCTGACACAGTCCAGTCCCACTGTCTGAAATGCCGACACAGTCCAGTGCCACTGTCTGATGCCCCGACACAATCCAATCCCACTGACTGAAACCCCGACACAGTCCAGCCCCACTGTCTGAAACCCGGACACGGTCCAGTCCCACTGTCTGAAACCCCGACACAGTCCAGTCCCACTGTCTGAAACCCCAACACAATCAAGTCCCACTGTCCGAAACCCCGACACAGTCGAATCCCGCTGTCTGAAACCCCGACACAGTCCAGTCCCACTGTCAGAAACCCCGACACAGTCCAGTCCCATTGTCAGAAACCCCGACACAGTCCAGTCCCACTGTCTGAAAACCAGACACAGTCCAGTCGCACTGACTGAAACCCCGACACAGTCCAGTCCCACTGTCTGAAACCCCGACACAGTCCAGTCCCACTGTCTGAAACCCCGACACAATCAAGACCCACTGTCTGAAAACCCGACACTGTCCAGTCCCACTGTCTGAAACCCCGACACAATCAAAACCAACTGTCTGAAAACCCGACACAGTCCAGTCCCACTGTCTGAAACCCCGACACAGTCCAATCCCACTGTCTGAAACCCCGACACAATCCAATCCCACTGTCTGATACCCCGACACAGTGCACTCCCACTGTCTGAAACCCCGACACAGTCCAGTCCCACTCTCTGAAAACCCGACACAGTCCAATCCAACTGTCTGAAAGCCAACACAGTCCAATCCCACTGTCTGAAACCCCGACACAGTCCAATCCCACAAACCTCGACACAGACCAGTGCCACTGTCTGAAACCCCGACACAGTCCAGTCCCACAGTCTGAAAGGCAACACAGTCTAATCCCACTGTCTGAAACCCCGACACAGTACAGTCCCACTGTCTGAAACCTCGACACAGTCCAGTGCCACTGTCTGAAACCCCGACACAGTCAGGTCCCACAGTCTGAAAGGCAACACAGTCTAATCCCACTGTCTGAAACCCCGACACAGTCCAGTCCCACTGTCTGAAACCTCGACAGAGTCCAGTGCCACTGTCTGAAACCCCGACACAGTCCAGTCCCACTGTCTGAAAACCCGACGCAGTCCAGTCCCACTGTCTGAAACCCCGACACAGTCCAGTCCCAATGTCTGAAACGCCGACACAGTCCAGTGCCACTGACTGATGCCCCGACACAGTCCAGTCCCACTGTCTGAAATGCCGACACAGTCCAGTCCCACAGTCTGAAACCCCGACACAATCCAATCCCACTGACTGAAACCCCGACACAGTCCAGTCCCACTGTCTGATGCCCCGACAGTCCAGTCCCACTGTCTGAAATGCCGACATAGTCCAGTGTCACTGTCTGATGCCCCGACACAGTCCAGTCCAACTGTCTGAAATGCCGACACAGTCCAGTGCCACTGTCTGATGCCCTGACACAGTCCAGTCCCACTGTCTGAAATGCCGACACAGTCCAGTGCCACTGTCTGATGCCCCGACACAATCCAATCCCACTGACTGAAACCCCGACACAGTCCAGTCCCACTGTCTGAAACCCGGACACGGTCCAGTCCCACTGTCAGAAACCCCGACACAGTCCAGTCCCACTGTCAGAAACCCAGACACTGTCCAGTCCCACTGTCTGAAAACCAGACACAGTCCAGTCGCACTGACTGAAACCCCGACACAGTCCAGTCCCACTGTCTGAAACCCCGACACAGTCCAGTCCCACTGTCTGAAACCCCGACACTGTCCAGTCCCACTGTATGAAACCCCGACACAGTCCAGTCCCACTGTCTGAAAACCCGACACAATCCACTCCCACTGTCTGAAACCCGAACACAGTCCAGTCCCACTGTATGAAACCCCGACACAGTCCAGTCCCACTGTCTGAAACCCCGACGCAGTCCAATTCCACTGTCGGAAAACCAGACACAGTCCAATTCCACTGCCTGAAAACCAGACACAGTCCAATCCCACTGTCTGAAAACCAGACACAGTCCAATTCCACTGTCTGAAAACCAGACACAGTCCAACACCACTGTCTGAAACCCCGACATAGTCCAGTCCCACTGTCTGAAACCCCGACACAGTCCAGTCCCACTGTCTGAAACCCCGACACAGTCCAATCCCACTGTCTGAAACCCCGACACAGTGTCGTGCCACTGTCTTAAAGCCCGACACAGTCCAATCCCACTGTCTGAAACGCAAACACAGTCCAACACCACTGTCTGAAAACCACGCACGGTCCACTCCCACTGTCTGAAAACCACGCACAGTCCAATCCCACTGTCTGAAACCCCGACACAGTCCAGACCCACTGTCTGAAACCCCGACACAGTCCAATCCCACTGTCTGAAAGCTCGGCACAGTCCAGTCCCATTGTCTAAAACCCCGACACAGTCCAATCCCATTCTCTGAAACTCCGACACAGTCCAGTCCCACTGTATGAAACCCAGACACAGTCCAATCCCACTGTCTGAATCCCGAACACAGTGCACTCTCACTGTCTGAAACCCCGACACAGTCCAGTCCCACTGTATGAAACCCCGATACAGTCCAGTCCCACTGTCTGAAACGCCGACACAGTGCAGTCCCACTGTCTGAAGCCCCGACACAGTCCTATCCCACTGTCTGAAACCCCGAAGCAGTCCAGTCCCACTGTCTGAAATGCCGACACAGTCCAGTGCCACTGTCTGATGCCCCGAAACAGTCCAGTGCCACTGTCTGAAGCTCCGACACAGTCCAGTCCCACTGTCTGAAACCCCGACACAGTGCAGTCTCATTGACTGAAACCCCAACACAATCCAATCCCACTGTCTGAAACCCCGATACAGTCCAGTCCCACTGTCTGAAACGCCGACACAGTGCAGTCCCACTGTCTGAAGCCCCGACACAGTCCTATCCCTCTGTCTGAAACCCCGACACAGTGCAGTGCCACTGTCTGAAACCCCGACACAGTCCAGTCCCACTGTCTGAAAACCAGACACAATCCAACACCACTGTCTGAAAACCACGCACAGTCCACTCCCACTGTCTGAAAACCCGACGCAGTCCAGTCCCACTGACTGAAAAACACGCACAGTCCAATCCCACTGTCTGAAAACCAGACACATTCCAATCCCACTGTCTGAAACCTCGACACAGACCAGTGCCACTGTCTGAAACCCCGACACAGTCCAGTCCCACAGTCTGAAAGGCAACACAGTCTAATCCCACTGTCTGAAACCCCGACACAGTCCAGTCCCACTGTCTGAAACCTCGACACAGTCCAGTGCCACTGTCTGAAACCCCGACACAGTCAGGTCCCACAGTCTGAAAGGCAACACAGTCTAATCCCACTGTCTGAAACCCCGACACAGTCCAGTCCCACTGTCTGAAACCTTGACAGAGTCCAGTGCCACTGTCTGAAACCCCGACACAGTCCAGTCCCACTGTCTGAAAACCCGACGCAGTCCAGTCCCACTGTCTGAAACCCCGACACAGTCCAGTCCCACTGTCTGAAATGCCGACACAGTCCAGTGCCACTGACTGATGCCCCGACACAGTCCAGTCCCACTGTCTGAAATGCCGACACAGTCCAGTCCCACAGTCTGAAACCCCGACACAATCCAATCCCACTGACTGAAACCCCGACACAGTCCAGTCCCACAGTCTGAAAGCCAACACAGTCCAGTGCCACTGTCTGAAATGCCGACATAGTCCAGTGTCACTGTCTGATGCCCCGACACAGTCCAGTCCAACTGTCTGAAATGCCAACACAGTCCAGTGCCACTGTCTGATGCCCTGACACAGTCCAGTCCCACTGTCTGAAATGCCGACACAGTCCAGTGCCACTGTCTGATGCCCCGACACAATCCAATCCCACTGACTGAAACCCCGACACAGTCCAGCCCCACTGTCTGAAACCCGGACACGGTCCAGTCCCACTGTCTGAAACCCCGACACAGTCCAGTCCCACTGTCTGAAACCCCAACACAATCAAGTCCCACTGTCCGAAACCCCGACACAGTCGAATCCCGCTGTCTGAAACCCCGACACAGTCCAGTCCCACTGTCAGAAACCCCGACACAGTCCAGTCCCACTGTCAGAAACCCCGACACAGTCCAGTCCCACTGTCTGAAAACCAGACACAGTCCAGTCGCACTGACTGAAACCCCGACACAGTCCAGTCCCACTGTCTGAAACCCCGACACAGTCCAGTCCCACTGTCTGAAACCCCGACACAATCAAGACCCACTGTCTGAAAACCCGACACTGTCCAGTCCCACTGTCTGAAACCCCGACACAATCAAAACCAACTGTCTGAAAACCCGACACAGTCCAGTCCCACTGTCTGAAACCCCGACACAGTCCAATCCCACTGTCTGAAACCCCGACACAATCCAATCCCACTGTCTGATACCCCGACACAGTGCACTCCCACTGTCTGAAACCCCGACACAGTCCAGTCCCACTGTCTGAAAACCCGACACAGTCCAATCCAACTGTCTGAAAGCCAACACAGTCCAATCCCACTGTCTGAAACCCCGACACAGTCCAATCCCACAAACCTCGACACAGACCAGTGCCACTGTCTGAAACCCCGACACAGTCCAGTCCCACAGTCTGAAAGGCAACACAGTCTAATCCCACTGTCTGAAACCCCGACACAGTACAGTCCCACTGTCTGAAACCTCGACACAGTCCAGTGCCACTGTCTGAAACCCCGACACAGTCAGGTCCCACAGTCTGAAAGGCAACACAGTCTAATCCCACTGTCTGAAACCCCGACACAGTCCAGTCCCACTGTCTGAAACCTCGACAGAGTCCAGTGCCACTGTCTGAAACCCCGACACAGTCCAGTCCCACTGTCTGAAAACCCGACACAGTCCAGTCCCACTGTCTGAAACCCCGACACAGTCCAGTCCCACTGTCTGAAACGCCGACACAGTCCAGTGCCACTGACTGATGCCCCGACACAGTCCAGTCCCACTGTCTGAAATGCCGACACAGTCCAGTCCCACAGTCTGAAACCCCGACACAATCCAATCCCACTGACTGAAACCCCGACACAGGCCAGTCCCACTGTCTGATGCCCCGACAGTCCAGTCCCACTGTCTGAAATGCCGACATAGTCCAGTGTCACTGTCTGATGCCCCGACACAGTCCAGTCCAACTGTCTGAAATGCCGACACAGTCCAGTGCCACTGTCTGATGCCCTGACACAGTCCAGTCCCACTGTCTGAAATGCCGACACAGTCCAGTGCCACTGTCTGATGCCCCGACACAATCCAATCCCACTGACTGAAACCCCGACACAGTCCAGTCCCACTGTCTGAAACCCGGACACGGTCCAGTCCCACTGTCTGAAACCCCGACACAATCAAGTCCCACTGTCCGAAACCCCGACACAGTCGAATCCCGCTGTCTGAAACCCCGACACAGTCCAGTCCCACTGTCTGAAACCCCGACACTGTCCAGTCCCACTGTATGAAACCCCGACACAGTCCAGTCCCACTGTCTGAAAACCCGACACAATCCACTCCCACTGTCTGAAACCCGAACACAGTCCAGTCCCACTGTATGAAACCCCGACACAGTCCAGTCCCACTGTCTGAAACCCCGACGCAGTCCAATTCCACTGTCGGAAAACCAGACACAGTCCAATTCCACTGCCTGAAAACCAGACACAGTCCAATCCCACTGTCTGAAAACCAGACACAGTCCAATTCCACTGTCTGAAAACCAGACACAGTCCAACACCACCGTCTGAAACCCCGACATAGTCCAGTCCCACTGTCTGAAACCCGGACACGGTCCAGTCCCACTGTCTGAAACACCGACACAATCAAGTCCCACTGTCCGAAACCCCGACACAGTCGAATCCCGCTGTCTGAAACCCCGACACAGTCCAGTCCCACTGTCAGAAACCCCGACACAGTCCAGTCCCACTGTCAGAAACCCCGACACTGTCCAGTCCCACTGTCTGAAAACCAGACACAGTCCAGTCGCACTGACTGAAACCCCGACACAGTCCAGTCCCACTGTCTGAAACCCCGACACAGTCCAGTCCCACTGTCTGAAACCCCGACACTGTCCAGTCCCACTGTATGAAACCCCGACACAGTCCAGTCCCACTGTCTGAAAACCCGACACAATCCACTCCCACTGTCTGAAACCCGAACACAGTCCAGTCCCACTGTATGAAACCCCGACACAGTCCAGTCCCACTGTCTGAAACCCCGACGCAGTCCAATTCCACTGTCGGAAAACCAGACACAGTCCAATTCCACTGCCTGAAAACCAGACACAGTCCAATCCCACTGTCTGAAAACCAGACACAGTCCAATTCCACTGTCTGAAAACCAGACACAGTCCAACACCACTGTCTGAAACCCCGACATAGTCCAGTCCCACTGTCTGAAACCCCGACACAGTCCAGTCCCACTGTCTGAAACCCCGACACAGTCCAATCCCACTGTCTGAAACCCCGACACAGTGTCGTGCCACTGTCTTAAAGCCCGACACAGTCCAATCCCACTGTCTGAAACGCAAACACAGTCCAACACCACTGTCTGAAAACCACGCACGGTCCACTCCCACTGTCTGAAAACCACGCACAGTCCAATCCCACTGTCTGAAACCCCGACACAGTCCAGACCCACTGTCTGAAACCCCGACACAGTCCAATCCCACTGTCTGAAAGCTCGGCACAGTCCAGTCCCATTGTCTAAAACCCCGACACAGTCCAATCCCATTCTCTGAAACTCCGACACAGTCCAGTCCCACTGTATGAAACCCAGACACAGTCCAATCCCACTGTCTGAATCCCGAACACAGTGCACTCTCACTGTCTGAAACCCCGACACAGTCCAGTCCCACTGTATGAAACCCCGATACAGTCCAGTCCCACTGTCTGAAACGCCGACACAGTGCAGTCCCACTGTCTGAAGCCCCGACACAGTCCTATCCCACTGTCTGAAACCCCGAAGCAGTCCAGTCCCACTGTCTGAAATGCCGACACAGTCCAGTGCCACTGTCTGATGCCCCGAAACAGTCCAGTGCCACTGTCTGAAGCTCCGACACAGTCCAGTCCCACTGTCTGAAACCCCGACACAGTGCAGTCTCATTGACTGAAACCCCAACACAATCCAATCCCACTGTCTGAAACCCCGATACAGTCCAGTCCCACTGTCTGAAACGCCGACACAGTGCAGTCCCACTGTCTGAAGCCCCGACACAGTCCTATCCCTCTGTCTGAAACCCCGACACAGTGCAGTGCCACTGTCTGAAACCCCGACACAGTCCAGTCCCACTGTCTGAAAACCAGACACAATCCAACACCACTGTCTGAAAACCACGCACAGTCCACTCCCACTGTCTGAAAACCCGACGCAGTCCAGTCCCACTGACTGAAAAACACGCACAGTCCAATCCCACTGTCTGAAAACCAGACACATTCCAATCCCACTGTCTGAAACCTCGACACAGACCAGTGCCACTGTCTGAAACCCCGACACAGTCCAGTCCCACAGTCTGAAAGGCAACACAGTCTAATCCCACTGTCTGAAACCCCGACACAGTCCAGTCCCACTGTCTGAAACCTCGACACAGTCCAGTGCCACTGTCTGAAACCCCGACACAGTCAGGTCCCACAGTCTGAAAGGCAACACAGTCTAATCCCACTGTCTGAAACCCCGACACAGTCCAGTCCCACTGTCTGAAACCTTGACAGAGTCCAGTGCCACTGTCTGAAACCCCGACACAGTCCAGTCCCACTGTCTGAAAACCCGACGCAGTCCAGTCCCACTGTCTGAAACCCCGACACAGTCCAGTCCCACTGTCTGAAATGCCGACACAGTCCAGTGCCACTGACTGATGCCCCGACACAGTCCAGTCCCACTGTCTGAAATGCCGACACAGTCCAGTCCCACAGTCTGAAACCCCGACACAATCCAATCCCACTGACTGAAACCCTGACACAGTCCAGTCCCACAGTCTGAAAGCCAACACAGTCCAGTGCCACTGTCTGAAATGCCGACATAGTCCAGTGTCACTGTCTGATGCCCCGACACAGTCCAGTCCAACTGTCTGAAATGCCAACACAGTCCAGTGCCACTGTCTGATGCCCTGACACAGTCCAGTCCCACTGTCTGAAATGCCGACACAGTCCAGTGCCACTGTCTGATGCCCCGACACAATCCAATCCCACTGACTGAAACCCCGACACAGTCCAGCCCCACTGTCTGAAACCCGGACACGGTCCAGTCCCACTGTCTGAAACCCCGACACAGTCCAGTCCCACTGTCTGAAACCCCAACACAATCAAGTCCCACTGTCCGAAACCCCGACACAGTCGAATCCCGCTGTCTGAAACCCCGACACAGTCCAGTCCCACTGTCAGAAACCCCGACACAGTCCAGTCCCACTGTCAGAAACCCCGACACAGTCCAGTCCCACTGTCTGAAAACCAGACACAGTCCAGTCGCACTGACTGAAACCCCGACACAGTCCAGTCCCACTGTCTGAAACCCCGACACAGTCCAGTCCCACTGTCTGAAACCCCGACACAATCAAGACCCACTGTCTGAAAACCCGACACTGTCCAGTCCCACTGTCTGAAACCCCGACACAATCAAAACCAACTGTCTGAAAACCCGACACAGTCCAGTCCCACTGTCTGAAACCCCGACACAGTCCAATCCCACTGTCTGAAACCCCGACACAATCCAATCCCACTGTCTGATACCCCGACACAGTGCACTCCCACTGTCTGAAACCCCGACACAGTCCAGTCCCACTGTCTGAAAACCCGACACAGTCCAATCCAACTGTCTGAAAGCCAACACAGTCCAATCCCACTGTCTGAAACCCCGACACAGTCCAATCCCACAAACCTCGACACAGACCAGTGCCACTGTCTGAAACCCCGACACAGTCCAGTCCCACAGTCTGAAAGGCAACACAGTCTAATCCCACTGTCTGAAACCCCGACACAGTACAGTCCCACTGTCTGAAACCTCGACACAGTCCAGTGCCACTGTCTGAAACCCCGACACAGTCAGGTCCCACAGTCTGAAAGGCAACACAGTCTAATCCCACTGTCTGAAACCCCGACACAGTCCAGTCCCACTGTCTGAAACCTCGACACAGACCAGTGCCACTGTCTGAAACCCCGACACAGTCCAGTCCCACTGTCTGAAACGCCGACACAGTCCAGTGCCACTGACTGATGCCCCGACACAGTCCAGTCCCACTGTCTGAAACGCCGACACAGTCCAGTGCCACTGACTGATGCCCCGACACAGTCCAGTCCCACTGTCTGAAATGCCGACACAGTCCAGTCCCACAGTCTGAAACCCCGACACAATCCAATCCCACTGACTGAAACCCCGACACAGTCCAGTCCCACTGTCTGATGCCCCGACAGTCCAGTCCCACTGTCTGAAATGCCGACATAGTCCAGTGTCACTGTCTGATGCCCCGACACAGTCCAGTCCAACTGTCTGAAATGCCGACACAGTCCAGTGCCACTGTCTGATGCCCTGACACAGTCCAGTCCCACTGTCTGAAATGCCGACACAGTCCAGTGCCACTGTCTGATGCCCCGACACAATCCAATCCCACTGACTGAAACCCCGACACAGTCCAGTCCCACTGTCTGAAACCCGGACACGGTCCAGTCCCACTGTCTGAAACCCCGACACAATCAAGTCCCACTGTCCGAAACCCCGACACTGTCCAGTCCCACTGTCTGAAACCCCGACACTGTCCAGTCCCACTGTATGAAACCCCGACACAGTCCAGTCCCACTGTCTGAAAACCCGACACAATCCACTCCCACTGTCTGAAACCCGAACACAGTCCAGTCCCACTGTATGAAACCCCGACACAGTCCAGTCCCACTGTCTGAAACCCCGACGCAGTCCAATTCCACTGTCGGAAAACCAGACACAGTCCAATTCCACTGCCTGAAAACCAGAGACAGTCCAATCCCACTGTCTGAAAACCAGACACAGTCCAATTCCACTGTCTGAAAACCAGACACAGTCCAATTCCACTGTCTGAAAACCAGACACAGTCCAACACCACCGTCTGAAACCCCGACATAGTCCAGTCCCACTGTCTGAAACCCCGACACAGTCCAGTCCCACTGTCTGAAACCCCGACACAGTCCAATCCCACTGTCTGAAACCCCGACACAGTGTCGTGCCACTGTCTTAAAGCCCGACACAGTCCAATCCCACTGTCTGAAACGCAAACACAGTCCAACACCACTGTCTGAAAACCACGCACGGTCCACTCCCACTGTCTGAAAACCACGCACAGTCCAATCCCACTGTCTGAAACCCCGACACAGTCCAGTCCCACAGTCTGAAAGCCAACACAGTCCAGTGCCACTGTCTGAAATGCCGACATAGTCCAGTATCACTGTCTGATGCCCTGACACAGTCCAGTCCCACTGTCTGAAATGCCGACACAGTCCAGTGCCACTGTCTGATGCCCCGACACAATCCAATCCCACTGACTGAAACCCCGACACAGTCCAGCCCCACTGTCTGAAACCCGGACACGGTCCAGTCCCACTGTCTGAAACCCCGACACAGTCCAGTCCCACTGTCTGAAACCCCAACACAATCAAGTCCCACTGTCCGAAACCCCGACACAGTCGAATCCCGCTGTCTGAAACCCCGACACAGTCCAGTCCCACTGTCAGAAACCCCGACACAGTCCAGTCCCACTGTCAGAAACCCCGACACAGTCCAGTCCCACTGTCTGAAAACCAGACACAGTCCAGTCGCACTGACTGAAACCCCGACACAGTCCAGTCCCACTGTCTGAAACCCCGACACAGTCCAGTCCCACTGTCTGAAACCCCGACACAATCAAGACCCACTGTCTGAAAACCCGACACTGTCCAGTCCCACTGTCTGAAACCCCGACACAATCAAAACCAACTGTCTGAAAACCCGACGCAGTCCAGTCCCACTGTCTGAAACCCCGACACAGTCCAATCCCACTGTCTGAAACCCCGACACAATCCAATCCCACTGTCTGATACCCCGACACAGTGCACTCCCACTGTCTGAAACCCCGACACAGTCCAGTCCCACTGTCTGAAAACCCGACACAGTCCAATCCAACTGTCTGAAAGCCAACACAGTCCAATCCCACTGTCTGAAACCCCGACACATTCCAATCCCACTGTCTGAAACCTCGACACAGACCAGTGCCACTGTCTGAAACCCCGACACAGTCCAGTCCCACAGTCTGAAAGGCAACACAGTCTAATCCCACTGTCTGAAACCCCGACACAGTCCAGTCCCACTGTCTGAAACCTCGACACAGTCCAGTGCCACTGTCTGAAACCCCGACACAGTCAGGTCCCACAGTCTGAAAGGCAACACAGTCTAATCCCACTGTCTGAAACCCCGACACAGTCCAGTCCCACTGTCTGAAACCTTGACAGAGTCCAGTGCCACTGTCTGAAACCCCGACACAGTCCAGTCCCACTGTCTGAAAACCCGACGCAGTCCAGTCCCACTGTCTGAAACCCCGACACAGTCCAGTCCCACTGTCTGAAACGCCGACACAGTCCAGTGCCACTGACTGATGCCCCGACACAGTCCAGTCCCACTGTCTGAAATGCCGACACAGTCCAGTCCCACAGTCTGAAACCCCGACACAATCCAATCCCACTGACTGAAACCCCGACACAGTCCAGTCCCACAGTCTGAAAGCCAACACAGTCCAGTGCCACTGTCTGAAATGCCGACATAGTCCAGTGTCACTGTCTGATGCCCCGACACAGTCCAGTCCAACTGTCTGAAATGCCAACACAGTCCAGTGCCACTGTCTGATGCCCTGACACAGTCCAGTCCCACTGTCTGAAATGCCGACACAGTCCAGTGCCACTGTCTGATGCCCCGACACAATCCAATCCCACTGACTGAAACCCCGACACAGTCCAGCCCCACTGTCTGAAACCCGGACACGGTCCAGTCCCACTGTCTGAAACCCCGACACAGTCCAGTCCCACTGTCTGAAACCCCAACACAATCAAGTCCCACTGTCCGAAACCCCGACACAGTCGAATCCCGCTGTCTGAAACCCCGACACAGTCCAGTCCCACTGTCAGAAACCCCGACACAGTCCAGTCCCACTGTCAGAAACCCCGACACAGTCCAGTCCCACTGTCTGAAAACCAGACACAGTCCAGTCGCACTGACTGAAACCCCGACACAGTCCAGTCCCACTGTCTGAAACCCCGACACAGTCCAGTCCCACTGTCTGAAACCCCGACACAATCAAGACCCACTGTCTGAAAACCCGACACTGTCCAGTCCCACTGTCTGAAACCCCGACACAATCAAAACCAACTGTCTGAAAACCCGACACAGTCCAGTCCCACTGTCTGAAACCCCGACACAGTCCAATCCCACTGTCTGAAACACCGACACAATCCAATCCCACTGTCTGATACCCCGACACAGTGCACTCCCACTGTCTGAAACCCCGACACAGTCCAGTCCCACTGTCTGAAAACCCGACACAGTCCAATCCAACTGTCTGAAAGCCAACACAGTCCAATCCCACTGTCTGAAACCCCGACACAGACCAATCCCACAAACCTCGACACAGACCAGTGCCACTGTCTGAAACCCCGACACAGTCCAGTCCCACAGTCTGAAAGGCAACACAGTCTAATCCCACTGTCTGAAACCCCGACACAGTACAGTCCCACTGTCTGAAACCTCGACACAGTCCAGTGCCACTGTCTGAAACCCCGACACAGTCAGGTCCCACAGTCTGAAAGGCAACACAGTCTAATCCCACTGTCTGAAACCCCGACACAGTCCACTCCCACTGTCTGAAACCTCGACAGAGTCCAGTGCCACTGTCTGAAACCCCGACACAGTCCAGTCCCACTGTCTGAAAACCCGACGCAGTCCAGTCCCACTGTCTGAAACCCCGACACAGTCCAGTCCCACTGTCTGAAACGCCGACACAGTCCAGTGCCACTGACTGATGCCCCGACACAGTCCAGTCCCACTGTCTGAAATGCCGACACAGTCCAGTCCCACAGTCTGAAACCCCGACACAATCCAATCCCACTGACTGAAACCCCGACACAGTCCAGTCCCACTGTCTGATGCCCCGACAGTCCAGTCCCACTGTCTGAAATGCCGACATAGTCCAGTGTCACTGTCTGATGCCCCGACACAGTCCAGTCCAACTGTCTGAAATGCCGACACAGTCCAGTGCCACTGTCTGATGCCCTGACACAGTCCAGTCCCACTGTCTGAAATGCCGACACAGTCCAGTGCCACTGTCTGATGCCCCGACACAATCCAATCCCACTGACTGAAACCCCGACACAGTCCAGTCCCACTGTCTGAAACCCGGACACGGTCCAGTCCCACTGTCTGAAACCCCGACACAATCAAGTCCCACTGTCCGAAACCCCGACACAGTCGAATCCCGCTGTCTGAAACCCTGACACAGTCCAGTCCCACTGTCAGAAACCCCGACACAGTCCAGTCCCACTGTCAGAAACCCCGACACTGTCCAGTCCCACTGTCTGAAAACCAGACACAGTCCAGTCGCACTGACTGAAACCCCGACACAGTCCAGTCCCACTGTCTGAAACCCCGACACAGTCCAGTCCCACTGTCTGAAACCCCGACACTGTCCAGTCCCACTGTATGAAACCCCGACACAGTCCAGTCCCACTGTCTGAAAACCCGACACAATCCACTCCCACTGTCTGAAACCCGAACACAGTCCAGTCCCACTGTATGAAACCCCGACACAGTCCAGTCCCACTGTCTGAAACCCCGACGCAGTCCAATTCCACTGTCGGAAAACCAGACACAGTCCAATTCCACTGCCTGAAAACCAGACACAGTCCAATCCCGCTGTCTGAAAACCAGACACAGTCCAATTCCACTGTCTGAAAACCAGACACAGTCCAACACCACCGTCTGAAACCCCGACATAGTCCAGTCCCACTGTCTGAAACCCCGACACAGTCCAGTCCCACTGTCTGAAACCCCGACACAGTCCAATCCCACTGTCTGAAACCCCGACACAGTGTCGTGCCACTGTCTTAAAGCCCGACACAGTCCAATCCCACTGTCTGAAACGCAAACACAGTCCAACACCACTGTCTGAAAACCACGCACGGTCCACTCCCACTGTCTGAAAACCACGCACAGTCCAATCCCACTGTCTGAAACCCCGACACAGTCCAGTCCCACAGTCTGAAAGCCAACACAGTCCAGTGCCACTGTCTGAAATGCCGACATAGTCCAGTGTCACTGTCTGATGCCCTGACACAGTCCAGTCCCACTGTCTGAAATGCCGACACAGTCCAGTGCCACTGTCTGATGCCCCGACACAATCCAATCCCACTGACTGAAACCCCGACACAGTCCAGCCCCACTGTCTGAAACCCGGACACGGTCCAGTCCCACTGTCTGAAACCCCGACACAGTCCAGTCCCACTGTCTGAAACCCCGACACAGTCCAGTCCCACTGTCAGAAACTCCAACACAGTCCAGTCCCACTGTCAGAAACCCCGACACAGTCCAGTCCCACTGTCTGAAAACCAGACACAGTCCAGTCGCACTGACTGAAACCCCGACACAGTCCAGTCCCACTGTCTGAAACCCCGACACAGTCCAGTCCCACTGTCTGAAACCCCGACACAATCAAGACCCACTGTCTGAAAACCCGACACTGTCCAGTCCCACTGTCTGAAACCCCGACACAATCAAAACCAACTGTCTGAAAACCCGACACAGTCCAGTCCCACTGTCTGAAACCCCGACACAGTCCAATCCCACTGTCTGAAACCCCGACACAATCCAATCCCACTGTCTGATACCCCGACACAGTGCACTCCCACTGTCTGAAACCCCGACACAGTCCAGTCCCACTGTCTGAAAACCCGACACAGTCCAATCCAACTGTCTGAAAGCCAACACAGTCCAATCCCACTGTCTGAAACCCCGACACATTCCAATCCCACTGTCTGAAACCTCGACACAGACCAGTGCCACTGTCTGAAACCCCGACACAGTCCAGTCCCACAGTCTGAAAGGCAACACAGTCTAATCCCACTGTCTGAAACCCCGACACAGTCCAGTCCCACTGTCTGAAACCTCGACACAGTCCAGTGCCACTGTCTGAAACCCCGACACAGTCAGGTCCCACAGTCTGAAAGGCAACACAGTCTAATCCCACTGTCTGAAACCCCGACACAGTCCAGTCCCACTGTCTGAAACCTTGACAGAGTCCAGTGCCACTGTCTGAAACCCCGACACAGTCCAGTCCCACTGTCTGAAAACCCGACGCAGTCCAGTCCCACTGTCTGAAACCCCGACACAGTCCAGTCCCACTGTCTGAAACGCCGACACAGTCCAGTGCCACTGACTGATGCCCCGACACAGTCCAGTCCCACTGTCTGAAATGCCGACACAGTCCAGTCCCACAGTCTGAAACCCCGACACAATCCAATCCCACTGACTGAAACCCCGACACAGTCCAGTCCCACAGTCTGAAAGCCAACACAGTCCAGTGCCACTGTCTGAAATGCCGACATAGTCCAGTGTCACTGTCTGATGCCCCGACACAGTCCAGTCCAACTGTCTGAAATGCCAACACAGTCCAGTGCCACTGTCTGATGCCCTGACACAGTCCAGTCCCACTGTCTGAAATGCCGACACAGTCCAGTGCCACTGTCTGATGCCCCGACACAATCCAATCCCACTGACTGAAACCCCGACACAGTCCAGCCCCACTGTCTGAAACCCGGACACGGTCCAGTCCCACTGTCTGAAACCCCGACACAGTCCAGTCCCACTGTCTGAAACCCCAACACAATCAAGTCCCACTGTCCGAAACCCCGACACAGTCGAATCCCGCTGTCTGAAACCCCGACACAGTCCAGTCCCACTGTCAGAAACCCCGACACAGTCCAGTCCCACTGTCAGAAACCCCGACACAATCAAGACCCACTGTCTGAAAACCAGACACAGTCCAGTCGCACTGACTGAAACCCCGACAGTCCAGTCCCACTGTCTGAAACCCCGACACAGTCCAGTCCCACTGTCTGAAACCCCGACACAATCAAGACCCACTGTCTGAAAACCCGACACTGTCCAGTCCCACTGTCTGAAACCCCGACACAATCAAAACCAACTGTCTGAAAACCCGACACAGTCCAGTCCCACTGTCTGAAACCCCGACACAGTCCAGTCCCACTGTCTGAAAACCCGACACAGTCCAATCCAACTGTCTGAAAGCCAACACAGTCCAATCCCACTGTCTGAAACCCCGACACAGTCCAATCCCACAAACCTCGACACAGACCAGTGCCACTGTCTGAAACCCCGACACAGTCCAGTCCCACAGTCTGAAAGGCAACACAGTCTAATCCCACTGTCTGAAACCCCGACACAGTACAGTCCCACTGTCTGAAACCTCGACACAGTCCAGTGCCACTGTCTGAAACCCCGACACAGTCAGGTCCCACAGTCTGAAAGGCAACACAGTCTAATCCCACTGTCTGAAACCCCGACACAGTCCAGTCCCACTGTCTGAAACCTCGACAGAGTCCAGTGCCACTGTCTGAAACCCCGACACAGTCCAGTCCCACTGTCTGAAAACCCGACGCAGTCCAGTCCCACTGTCTGAAACCCCGACACAGTCCAGTCCCACTGTCTGAAACGCCGACACAGTCCAGTGCCACTGACTGATGCCCCGACACAGTCCAGTCCCACTGTCTGAAACCCCAACACAATCAAGTCCCACTGTCCGAAACCCCGACACAGTCGAATCCCGCTGTCTGAAACCCCGACACAGTCCAGTCCCACTGTCAGAAACCCCGACACAGTCCAGTCCCACTGTCAGAAACCCCGACACAGTCCAGTCCCACTGTCTGAAAACCAGACACAGTCCAGTCGCACTGACTGAAACCCCGACAGTCCAGTCCCACTGTCTGAAACCCCGACACAGTCCAGTCCCACTGTCTGAAACCCCGACACAATCAAGACCCACTGTCTGAAAACCCGACACTGTCCAGTCCCACTGTCTGAAACCCCGACACAATCAAAACCAACTGTCTGAAAACCCGACACAGTCCAGTCCCACTGTCTGAAACCCCGACACAGTCCAGTCCCACTGTCTGAAAACCCGACACAGTCCAATCCAACTGTCTGAAAGCCAACACAGTCCAATCCCACTGTCTGAAACCCCGACACAGTCCAATCCCACAAACCTCGACACAGACCAGTGCCACTGTCTGAAACCCCGACACAGTCCAGTCCCACAGTCTGAAAGGCAACACAGTCTAATCCCACTGTCTGAAACCCCGACACAGTACAGTCCCACTGTCTGAAACCTCGACACAGTCCAGTGCCACTGTCTGAAACCCCGACACAGTCAGGTCCCACAGTCTGAAAGGCAACACAGTCTAATCCCACTGTCTGAAACCCCGACACAGTCCAGTCCCACTGTCTGAAACCTCGACAGAGTCCAGTGCCACTGTCTGAAACCCCGACACAGTCCAGTCCCACTGTCTGAAAACCCGACGCAGTCCAGTCCCACTGTCTGAAACCCCGACACAGTCCAGTCCCACTGTCTGAAACGCCGACACAGTCCAGTGCCACTGACTGATGCCCCGACACAGTCCAGTCCCACTGTCTGAAATGCCGACACAGTCCAGTCCCACAGTCTGAAACCCCGACACAATCCAATCCCACTGACTGAAACCCCGACACAGTCCAGTCCCACAGTCTGAAAGCCAACACAGTCCAGTGCCACTGTCTGATGCCCCGACAGTCCAGTCCCACTGTCTGAAATGCCGACATAGTCCAGTGTCACTGTCTGATGCCACGACACAGTCCAGTCCAACTGTCTGAAAGCTGACACAGTCCAGTGCCACTGTCTGATGCCCTGACACAGTCCAGTCCCACTGTCTGAAATGCCGACACAGTCCAGTGCCACTGTCTGATGCCCCGACACAATCCAATCCCACTGACTGAAACCCCGACACAGTCCAGTCCCATTGTCTGAAACCCGGACACGGTCCAGTCCCACTGTCTGAAACCCCGACACAGTCCAGTCCCACTGTCTGAAACCCCAACACAATCAAGTCCCACTGTCCGAAACCCCGACACAGTCGAATCCCGCTGTCTGAAACCCCGACACAGTCCAGTCCCACTGTCAGAAACCCCGACACAGTCCAGTCCCACTGTCAGAAACCCCGACACAGTCCAGTCCCACTGTCTGAAAACCAGACACAGTCCAGTCGCACTGACTGAAACCCCGACACAGTCCAGTCCCACTGTCTGAAACCCCGACACAGTCCAGTCCCACTGTCTGAAACCCCGACACAATCAAGACCCACTGTCTGAAAACCCGACACTGTCCAGTCCCACTGTCTGAAACCCCGACACAATCAAAACCCACTGTCTGAAAACCCGACACAGTCCAGTCCCACTGTCTGAAACCCCGACACAGTCCAATCCCACTGTCTGAAACCCCGACACAATCCATTCCCACTGTCTGATACCCCGACACAGTGCACTCCCACTGTCTGAAACCCCGACACAGTCCAGTCCCACTGTCTGAAAACCCGACACAGTCCAATCCAACTGTCTGAAAGCCAACACAGTCCAATCCCACTGTCTGAAACCCCGACACAGTCCAATCCCACAAACCTCGACACAGACCAGTGCCACTGTCTGAAACCCCGACACAGTCCAGTCCCACAGTCTGAAAGGCAACACAGTCTAATCCCACTGTCTGAAACCCCGACACAGTACAGTCCCACTGTCTGAAACCTCGACACAGTCCAGTGCCACTGTCTGAAACCCCGACACAGTCAGGTCCCACAGTCTGAAAGGCAACACAGTCTAATCCCACTGTCTGAAACCCCGACACAGTTCAGTCCCACTGTCTGAAACCTCGACAGAGTCCAGTGCCACTGTCTGAAACCCCGACACAGTCCAGTCCCACTGTCTGAAAACCCGACGCAGTCCAGTCCCACTGTCTGAAACCCCGACACAGTCCAGTCCCACTGTCTGAAACGCCGACACAGTCCAGTGCCACTGACTGATGCCCCGACACAGTCCAGTCCCACTGTCTGAAATGCCGACACAGTCCAGTCCCACAGTCTGAAACCCCGACACAATCCAATCCCACTGACTGAAACCCCGACACAGTCCAGTCCCACTGTCTGATGCCCCGACAGTCCAGTCCCACTGTCTGAAATGCCGACATAGTCCAGTGTCACTGTCTGATGCCCCGACACAGTCCAGTCCAACTGTCTGAAATGCCGACACAGTCCAGTGCCACTGTCTGATGCCCTGACAAAGTCCAGTCCCACTGTCTGAAATGCCGACACAGTCCAGTGCCACTGTCTGATGCCCCGACACAATCCAATCCCACTGACTGAAACCCCGACACAGTCCAGTCCCACTGTCTGAAACCCGGACACGGTCCAGTCCCACTGTCTGAAACCCCGACACAGTCCAGTCCCACTGTCTGAAACCCCAACACAATCAAGTCCCACTGTCCGAAACCCCGACACAGTCGAATCCCGCTGTCTGAAACCCCGACACAGTCCAGTCCCACTGTCAGAAACCCCGACACAGTCCAGTCCCACTGTCAGAAACCCCGACACAGTCCAGTCCCACTGTCAGAAACCCCGACACAGTCCAGTCCCACTGTCTGAAAACCAGACACAGTCCAGTCGCTCTGACTGAAACCCCGACACAGTCCAGTCCCACTGTCTGAAACCCCGACACAGTCCAGTCCCACTGTCTGAAACCCCGACACAATCAAGACCCACTGTCTGAAAACCCGACACTGTCCAGTCCCACTGTCTGAAACCCCGACACAATCAAAACCCACTGTCTGAAAACCCGACACAGTCCAGTCCCACTGTCTGAAACCCCGACACAGTCCAATCCCACTGTCTGAAACCCCGACACAATCCAATCCCACTGTCTGATACCCCGACACAGTGCACTCCCACTGTCTGAAACCCCGACACAGTCCAGTCCCACTGTCTGAAAACCCGACACAGTCCAATCCAACTGTCTGAAAGCCAACACAGTCCAATCCCACTGTCTGAAACCCCGACACAGTCCAATCCCACAAACCTCGACACAGACCAGTGCCACTGTCTGAAACCCCGACACAGTCCAGTCCCACAGTCTGAAAGGCAACACAGTCTAATCCCACTGTCTGAAACCCCGACACAGTACAGTCCCACTGTCTGAAACCTCGACACAGTCCAGTGCCACTGTCTGAAACCCCGACACAGTCAGGTCCCACAGTCTGAAAGGCAACACAGTCTAATCCCACTGTCTGAAACCCCGACACAGTCCAGTCCCACTGTCTGAAACCTCGACAGAGTCCAGTGCCACTGTCTGAAACCCCGACACAGTCCAGTCCCACTGTCTGAAAACCCGACGCAGTCCAGTCCCACTGTCTGAAACCCCGACACAGTCCAGTCCCACTGTCTGAAACGCCGACACAGTCCAGTGCCACTGACTGATGCCCCGACACAGTCCAGTCCCACTGTCTGAAATGCCTACACAGTCCAGTCCCACAGTCTGAAACCCCGACACAATCCAATCCCACTGACTGAAACCCCGACACAGTCCAGTCCCACTGTCTGATGCCCCGACAGTCCAGTCCCACTGTCTGAAATGCCAACATAGTCCAGTGTCACTGTCTGATGCCCCGACACAGTCCAGTCCAACTGTCTGAAATGCCGACACAGTCCAGTGCCACTGTCTGATGCCCTGACACAGTCCAGTCCCACTGTCTGAAATGCCGACACAGTCCAGTGCCACTGTCTGATGCCCCGACACAATCCAATCCCACTGACTGAAACCCCGACACAATCAAGTCCCACTGTCCGAAACCCCGACACAGTCGAATCCCGCTGTCTGAAACCCCGACACAGTCCAGTCCCACTGTCAGAAACCCCGACACAGTCCAGTCCCACTGTCAGAAACCCCGACACAGTCCAGTCCCACTGTCTGAAAACCAGACACAGTCCAGTCGCACTGACTGAAACCCCGACACAGTCCAGTCCCACTGTCTGAAACCCCGACACAGTCCAGTCCCACTGTCTGAAAACACGACACAGTCCAGTCCCACTGTCTGAAACCCCGACACAGTCCAGTCCCACTGTCTGAAAACCCGACGCAGTCCAGTCCCACTGTCTGAAACCCCGACACAGTCCAGTCCCACTGTCTGAAACGCCGACACAGTCCAGTGCCACTGACTGATGCCCCGACACAGTCCAGTCCCACTGTCTGAAATGCCGACACAGTCCAGTCCCACAGTCTGAAACCCCGACACAATCCAATCCCACTGACTGAAACCCCGACACAGTCCAGTCCCACAGTCTGAAAGCCAACACAGTCCAGTGCCACTGTCTGATGCCCCGACAGTCCAGTCCCACTGTCTGAAATGCCGACATAGTCCAGTGTCACTGTCTGATGCCCCGACACAGTCCAGTCCAACTGTCTGAAATGCCGACACAGTCCAGTGCCACTGTCTGATGCCCTGACACAGTCCAGTCCCACTGTCTGAAATGCCGACACAGTCCAGTGCCACTGTCTGATGCCACGACACAATCCAATCCCACTGACTGAAACCCCGACACAGTCCAGTCCCACTGTCTGAAACCCGGACACGGTCCAGTCCCACTGTCTGAAACCCCGACACAGTCCAGTCCCACTGTCTGAAACCCCGACACTGTCCAGTCCCACTGTATGAAACCCCGACACAGTCCAGTCCCACTGTCTGAAACTCCGACACAGTGTCGTGCCACTGTCTGAAACCCGGACACAGTCCAATCCCACTGTCTGAAACGCAAACACAGTCCAACACCACTGTCTGAAAACGACGCACAGTCCACTCCCACTGTCTGAAAACCACGCACAGTCCAATCAAACTGTCTGAAACCCCGACACAGTCCAGACCCACTGTCTGAAAGCCCGACACAGTCCAGTCCCACTGACTGAAAACCACGCACAGTCCAATCCCACTGTCTGAAAACCAGTCACAGTCCAATCCCACTGTCTGAAACCCCGACACAGTCCAATCCCACTGTCTGAAAGCTCAGCACAGTCCAGTCCCATTGTCTAAAAACCCGACACAGTCCAATCCCACTCTCTGAAACTCCGACACAGTCCAGTCCCACTGTATGAAACCCAGACACAGTCCAATCCCACTGTCTGAATCCCGAACACAGTGCACTCTCACTGTCTGAAACCCCGACACAGTCCAGTCCATTGTCTGAAACCCCGACACAGTCCAGTCCCACTGTATGAAACCCCGAAGCAGTCCAGTCCCACTGTCTGAAATGCCGACACAACCCAGTGCCACTGTCTGATGTCCCGAAACAGTCCAGTGCCACTGTCTGAAGCTCCGACACAGTCCATTCACACAGTCTGAAACGCCGACACAATCCAATCCCACTGTCTGAAACCCCGACACAGTCCAGTCCCACTGTCTGAAACGCAGACACAGTCCAATCCCACTTTCTGAAACCCCGACACAGTCCAATCCCACTGTCTGAAACGCCGACACAGTCCAATCCCACTGTCTGAAGCCCCGACACAGTGTCGTGCCACTGTCTTAAGGGCCAACACAGTCCTATCCCTCTCTCCGAAACCCCAACACAGGGCAGTCCCACTGTCTGAAACCCCGACACAGTCCAGTCCCACTGTCTGAAACGCAAACACAGTCCAGTCCCACTGTCTGAAATCCCCGACATAGTCCAATCCCACTGACTGAAACCCCGACACAGTCCAATCCCATTGTCTGAAACCCCAACACAGTCCAGTCCCGTTGTCTGAAACCCCGAAACAGTCCAGTCCCACTGACTGAAACCCAACACAGTCCAATCCCACTGTCTGAAACCCCGACACAGTCCAGTCCCACTGTCTGAAACCCCGAAACAGTCCAATCCCACTGTATGAGTCCCGTACACAGTGCACTCGCACTGTCTGAAACCCCGACACAATCAAGACCCACTGTCTGAAAACCCGACACTGTCCAGTCCCACTGTCTGAAACCCCGACACAATCAAAACCCACTGTCTGAAAACCCGACACAGTCCAGTCCCACTGTCTGAAACCCCGACACAGTCCAATCCCACTGTCTGAAACCCCGACACAATCCAATCCCACTGTCTGAAAACACGACACAGTCCAGTCCCACTGTCTGAAAACACGACACAGTCCAGTCCCACTGTCTGAAAACCCGACACAGTCCAGTCCCAATGTCTGAAACCACGACACTGTCCAGTCCCACTGTCTGAAAACCAGACACAGTCCAGTCCCCCTGTGTGAGTCCCGTACACAGTGCACTCCCACTGTCTGAAACCCCGACACAGTCCAGTCCCACTGTCTGAAAACCCGACACAGTCGAATCCAACTGTCTGAAAGCCTACACAGTCCAATCCCACTGTCTGAAACCCCGACACAGTCCAATCCCACTGTCTGAAACCTCGACACAGACCAGTGCCACTGTCTGAAACCCCGACACAGTCCAGTCCCACAGTCTGAAAGGCAACACAGTCTAATCCCACTGTCTGAAACCCCGACACAGTCCAGTCCCACTGTCTGAAACCTCGACACAGTCCAGTGGCACTGTCTGAAACCCCGACACAGTCAGGTCCCACAGTCTTAAAGGCAACACAGTCTAATCCCACTGTCTGAAACCCCGACACAGTCCAGTCCCAGTGTCTGAAAACCCGACGCAGTCCAGTCCCACTGTCTGAAACCTCGACACAGTCCAGTCCCACTGTCTGAAACGCCGACACAGTCCAGTGCCACTGACTGATGCCCCGACACAGTCCAGTCCCACTGTCTGAAATGCCGACACAGTCCAGTCCCACAGTCTGAAACCCCGACACAATCCAATCCCACTGACTGAAACCCCGACACAGTCCAGTCCCACAGTCTGAAAGCCAACACAGTCCAGTGCCACTGTCTGATGCCCCGACAGTCCAGTCCCACTGTCTGAAATGCCGACATAGTCCAGTGTCACTGTCTGATGCCACGACACAGTCCAGTCCAACTGTCTGAAATGCCGACACAGTCCAGTGCCACTGTCTGATGCCCCGACACAATCCAATCCCACTGACTGAAACCCCGACACAGTCCAGCCCCACTGTCTGAAACCCGGACACGGTCCAGTCCCACTGTCTGAAACCCCGACACAGTCCAGTCCCACTGTCTGAAACCCCGACACAATCAAGACCCACTGTCTGAAAACCCGACACTGTCCAGTCCCACTGTCTGAAACCCCGACACAATCAAAACCCACTGTCTGAAAACCCGACACAGTCCAGTCCCACTGTCTGAAACCCCGACACAGTCCAATCCCACTGTCTGAAACCCCGACACAATCCAATCCCACTGTCTGATACCCCGACACAGTGCAGTCCCACTGTCTGAAAACACGACACAGTCCAGTCCCACTGTCTGAAAACCCGACACAGTCCAGTCCCACTGTCTGAAAACCCGACACAGTCCAGTCCCCCTGTGTGAGTCCCGTACACAGTGCACTCCCACTGTCTGAAACCCCGACACAGTCCAGTCCCACTGTCTGAAAACCCGACACAGTCCAATCCAACTGTCTGAAAGCCAACACAGTCCAATCCCACTGTCTGAAACCCCGACACAGTCCAATCCCACTGTCTGAAACCTCGACACAGACCAGTGCCACTGTCTGAAACCCCGACACAGTCCAGTCCCACAGTCTGAAAGGCAACACAGTCTAATCCCACTGTCTGAAACACCGACACAGTCCAGTCCCACTGTCTGAAACCTCGACACAGTCCAGTGCCACTGTCTGAAACCCCGACACAGTCAGGTCCCACAGTCTGAAAGGCAACACAGTCTAATCCCACTGTCTGAAACCCCGACACAGTCCAGTCCTACTGTCTGAAACCTCGACAGAGTCCAGTGCCACTGTCTGAAACCCCGACACAGTCCCGTCCCACTGTCTGAAAACCCGACGCAGTCCAGTCCCACTGTCTGAAACCCCGACACAGTCCAGTCCCACTGTCTGAAACGCCGACACAGTCCAGTGCCACTGACTGATGCCCCGACACAGTCCAGTCCCACTGTCTGAAATGCCGACAGAGTCCAGTCCCACAGTCTGAAACCCCGACACAATCCAATCCCACTGACTGAAACCCCGACACAGTCCAGTCCCACTGTCTGAAATGCCGACATAGTCTAGTGTCACTGTCTGATGCCCCGACACAGTCCAGTCCAACTGTCTGAAATGCCGACACAGTCCAGTGCCACTGTCTGATGCCCTGACACAGTCCAGTCCCACTGTCTGAAATGCCGACACAGTCCAGTGCCACTGTCTGATGCCCCGACACAATCCAATCCCACTGACTGAAACCCCGACACAGTCCAGTCCCACTGTCTGAAACCCGGACACGGTCCAGTCCCACTGTCTGAAACCCCGACACAGTCCAGTCCCACTGTCTGAAACCCCAACACAATCAAGTCCCACTGTCCGAAACCCCGACACAGTCGAATCCCGCTGTCCGAAACCCCGACACAGTCCAGTCCCACTGTCAGAAACCCCGACACAGTCCAGTCCCACTGTCAGAAACCCCGACACAGTCCAGTCCCACTGTCTGAAAACCAGACACAGTCCAGTCGCACTGACTGAAACCCCGACACAGTCCAGTCCCACTGTCTGAAACCCCGACACAGTCCAGTCCCACTGTCTGAAACCCCGACACAATCAAGACCCACTGTCTGAAAACCCGACACTGTCCAGTCCCACTGTCTGAAACCCCGACACAATCAAAACCCACTGTCTGAAAACCCGACACAGTCCAGTCCCACTGTCTGAAACCCCGACACAGTCCAATCCCACTGTCTGAAACCCCGACAAAATCCAATCCCACTGTCTGATACCCCGACACAGTGCACTCCCACTGTCTGAAACCCCGACACAGTCCAGTCCCACTGTCTGAAAACCCGACACAGTCCAATCCAACTGTCTGAAAGCCAACACAGTCCAATCCCACTGTCTGAAACCCCGACACAGTCCAATCCCACAAACCTCGACACAGACCAGTGCCACTGTCTGAAACCCCGACACAGTCCAGTCCCACAGTCTGAAAGGCAACACAGTCCAATCCCACTGTCTGAAACCCCGACACAATCCAATCCCACTGTCTGATACCCCGACACAGTGCAGTCCCACTGTCTGAAAACACGACACAGTCCAGTCCCACTGTCTGAAACCCCGACACAGTCCAGTCCCACTGTCTGAAAACCCGACGCAGTCCAGTCCCACTGTCTGAAACCCCGACACAGTCCAGTCCCACTGTCTGAAACGCCGACACAGTCCAGTGCCACTGACTGATGCCCCGACACAGTCCAGTCCCACTGTCTGAAATGCCGACACAGTCCAGTCCCACAGTCTGAAACCCCGACACAATCCAATCCCACTGACTGAAACCCCGACACAGTCCAGTCCCACAGTCTGAAAGCCAACACAGTCCAGTGCCACTGTCTGATGCCCCGACAGTCCAGTCCCACTGTCTGAAATGCCGACATAGTCCAGTGTCACTGTCTGATGCCCCGACACAGTCCAGTCCAACTGTCTGAAATGCCGACACTGTCCAGTGCCACTGTCTGATGCCCTGACACAGTCCAGTCCCACTGTCTGAAATGCCGACACAGTCCAGTGCCACTGTCTGATGCCCCGACACAATCCAATCCCACTGACTGAAACCCCGACACAGTCCAGTCCCACTGTCTGAAACCCCGACACAGTCCAGTCCCACTGTCTGAAACCCCAACACAATCAAGTCCCACTGTCCGAAACCCCGACACAGTCGAATCCCGCTGTCTGAAACCCCGACACAGTCCAGTCCCACTGTCAGAAACCCCGACACAGTCCAGTCCCACTGTCAGAAACCCCGACACAGTCCAGTCCCACTGTCTGAAAACCAGACACAGTCCAGTCGCACTGACTGAAACCCGACACAGTCCAGTCCCACTGTCTGAAACCCCGACACAGTCCAGTCCCACTGTCTGAAACCCCGACACAATCAAGACCCACTGTCTGAAAACCCGACACTGTCCAGTCCCACTGTCTGAAACCCCGACACAATCAAAACCCACTGTCTGAGAACCCGACACAGTCCAGTCCCACTGTCTGAAACCCCGACACAGTCCAATCCCACTGTCTGAAACCCCGACACAATCCAATCCCACTGTCTGATACCCCGACACAGTGCACTCCCACTGTCTGAAACCCCGACACAGTCCAGTCCCACTGTCTGAAAACCCGACACAGTCCAATCCAACTGTCTGAAAGCCAACACAGTCCAATCCCACTGTCTGAAACCCCGACACAGTCCAATCCCACAAACCTCGACACAGACCAGTGCCACTGTCTGAAACCCCGACAGTCCAGTCCCACAGTCTGAAAGGCAACATAGTCCAATCCCACTGTCTGAAACCCCGACACAATCCAATCCCACTGTCTGATACCCCGACACAGTGCAGTCCCACTGTCTGAAAACACGACACAGTCCAGTCCCACTGTCTGAAAACCCGACACAGTCCAGTCCCACTGTCTGAAAACCCGACACAGTCCAGTCCCACTGTCTGAAACCCCGACACTGTCCAGTCCCACTGTCTGAAAACCAGACACAGTCTAGTCCCCCTGTGTGAGTCCCGTACACAGTGCACTCCCACTGTCTGAAACCCCGACACAGTCCAGTCCCACTGTCTGAAAACCCGACACAGTCCAATCCAACTGTCTGAAAGCCTACACAGTCCAATCCCACTGTCTGAAACCCCGACACAGTCCAATCCCACTGTCTGAAACCTCGACACAGACCAGTGCCACTGTCTGAAACCCCGACACAGTCCAGTCCCACAGTCTGAAATGCAACACAGTCTAATCCCACTGTCTGAAACCCCGACACAGTCCAGTCCCACTGTCTGAAACCTCGACACAGTCCAGTGCCACTGTCTGAAACCCCGACACAGTCAGGTCCCACAGTCTGAAAGGCAACACAGTCTAATCCCACTGTCTGAAACCCCGACACAGTCCAGTCCCTCTGTCTGAAACCTCGACAGAGTCCAGTGCCACTGTCTGAAACCCCGACACAGTCCAGTCCCACTGTCTGAAAACCCGACGCAGTCCAGTCCCACTGTCTGAAACCCCGACACAGTCCAGTCCCACTGTCTGAAACGCTGACACTGTCCAGTGCCACTGACTGATGCCACGACACAGTCCAGTCCCACTGTCTGAAATGCCGACACAGTCCAGTCCCACAGTCTGAAACCCCGACACAATCCAATCCCACTGACTGAAACCCCGACACAGTCCAGTCCCACAGTCTGAAAGCCAACACAGTCCAGTGCCACTGTCTGATGCCCCAACAGTCAAGTCCCACTGTCTGAAATGCAGACATAGTCCAGTGTCACTGTCTGATGCCCCGACACAGTCCAGTCCAACTGTCTGAAATGCCGACACAGTCCAGTGCCACTGTCTGAAACCCCGACACAGTCCAATCCCACTGTCTGAAACCCCGACACAATCCAATCCCACTGTCTGATACCCCGACACAGTGCAGTCCCACTGTCTGAAAACACGACACAGTCCAGTCCCACTGTCTGAAAACCCGACACAGTCCAGTCCCACTGTCTGAAAACCCGACACAGTCCAGTCCCCCTGTGTGAGTCCCGTACACAGTGCACTCCCACTGTCTGAAACCCCGACACAGTCCAGTCCCACTGTCTGAAAACCCGACACAGTCCAATCCCACTTTCTGAAACCTCGACACAGACCAGTGCCACTGTCTGAAACCCCGACACAGTCCAGTCCCACAGTCTGAAAGGCAACACAGTCTAATCCCACTGTCTGAAACCCCGACACAGTCCAGTCCCACTGTCTGAAACCTCGACACAGTCCAGTGCCACTGTCTGAAACCCCGACACAGTCCAATCCCACTGTCTGAAACCCCGACACAATCCAATCCCACTGTCTGATACCCTGACACAGTGCAGTCCCACTGTCTGAAAACACGACACAGTCCAGTCCCACTGTCTGAAAACCCGACACAGTCCAGTCCCACTGTCTGAAAACCCGACACAGTCCAGTCCCACTGTCTGAAACCCCGACACTGTCCAGTCCCACTGTCTGAAAACCAGACACAGTCCTGTCCCCCTGTGTGAGTCCCGTACACAGTGCACTCCCACTGTCTGAAACCCCGACACAGTCCAGTCCCACTGTCTGTAAACCCGACACAGTCCAATCCAACTGTCTGAAAGCCTACACAGTCCAATCCCACTGTCTGAAACCCCGACACAGTCCAATCCCACTGTCTGAAACCCTGACACAGTCCAATCCCACTGTCTGAAACCTCGACACAGACCAGTGCCACTGTCTGAAACCCCGACACAGTCCAGTCCCACAGTCTGAAAGGCAACACAGTCTAATCCCACTGTCTGAAACCCCGACACAGTCCAGTCCCACTGTCTGAAACCTCGACACAGTCCAGTGCCACTGTCTGAAACCCCGACACAGTCCAGTCCCACTGTCTGAAACCCCGACACAATCAAGACCCACTGTCTGAAAACCCGACACTGTCCAGTCCCACTGTCTGAAACCCCGACACAATCAAAACCCACTGTCTGAAAACCCGACACAGTCCAGTCCCACTGTCTGAAACCCCGACACAATCCAATCCCACTGTCTGATACCCCGACACAGTGCACTCCCACTGTCTGAAACCCCGACACAGTCCAGTCCCACTGTCTGAAAACCCGACACAGTCCAATCCAACTGTCTGAAAGCCAACACAGTCCAATCCCACTGTCTGAAACCCCGACACAGTCCAATCCCACAAACCTCGACACAGACCAGTGCCACTGTCTGAAACCCCGACACAGTCAGGTCCCACAGTCTGAAAGGCAACACAGTCTAATCCCACTGTCTGAAACCCCGACACAGTCCAGTCCCACTGTCTGAAACCTCGACAGAGTCCAGTGCCACTGTCTGAAACCACGACACAGTCCAGTCCCACTGTCTGAAATCCCGACGCAGTCCAGTCCCACTGTCTGAAACCCCGACACAGTCCAGTCCCACTGTCTGAAACGCCGACACAGTCCAGTGCCACTGACTGATGCCCCGACACAGTCCAGTCCCACTGTCTGAAATGCCTACACAGTCCAGTCCCACAGTCTGAAACCCCGACACAATCCAATCCCACTGACTGAAACCCCGACACAGTCCAGTCCCACTGTCTGATGCCCCGACAGTCCAGTCCCACTGTCTGAAATGCCGACATAGTCCAGTGTCACTGTCTGATGCCCCGACACAGTCCAGTCCAACTGTCTGAAATGCCGACACAGTCCAGTGCCACTGTCTGATGCCCTGGCACAGTCCAGTCCCACTGTCTGAAATGCCGACACAGTCCAGTGCCACTGTCTGATGTCCGACACAATCCAATCCCACTGACTGAAACCCCTACACAGTCCAGTCCCACTGTCTGAAACCCGGACACGGTCCAGTCCCACTGTTTGAAACCCCGACACAGTCCAGTCCCACTGTCTGAAACCCCAACACAATCAAGTCCCACTGTCCGAAACCCCGACACAGTCGAATCCCGCTGTCTGAAACCCCGACACAGTCCAGTCCCACTGTCAGAAACCCCGACACAGTCCAGTCCCACTGTCAGAAACCCCGACACAGTCCAGTCCCACTGTCTGAAAACCAGACACAGTCCAGTCGCACTGACTGAAACCCCGACACAGTCCAGTCCCACAGTCTGAAAGGCAACACAGTCTAATCCCACTGTCTGAAACCCCGACACAGTACAGTCCCAGTGTCTGAAACCTCGACACAGTCCAGTGCCACTGTCTGAAACCCCGACACAGTCAGGTCCCACAGTCTGAAAGGCAACACAGTCTAATCCCACTGTCTGAAACCCCGACACAGTCCAGTCCCACTGTCTGAAACCTCGACAGAGTCCAGTGCCACTGTCTGAAACCCCGACACAGTCCAGTCCCACTGTCTGAAAACCCGACGCAGTCCAGTCCCACTGTCTGAAACCCCGACACAGTCCAGTCCCACTGTCTGAAACGCCGACACAGTCCAGTGCCACTGACTGATGCCCCGACACAGTCCAGTCCCACTGTCTGAAATGCCTACACAGTCCAGTCCCACAGTCTGAAACCCCGACACAATCCAATCCCACTGACTGAAACCCCGACACAGTCCAGTCCCACTGTCTGATGCCCCGACAGTCCAGTCCCACTGTCTGAAATGCCGACATAGTCCAGTGTCACTGTCTGATGCCCCGACACAGTCCAGTCCAACTGTCTGAAATGCCGACACAGTCCAGTGCCACTGTCTGATGCCCTGACACAGTCCAGTCCCACTGTCTGAAATGCCGACACAGTCCAGTGCCACTGTCTGATGCCCCGACACAATCCAATCCCACTGACTGAAACCCCTACACAGTCCAGTCCCACTGTCTGAAACCCGGACACGGTCCAGTCCCACTGTTTGAAACCCCGACACAGTCGAGTCCCACTGTCTGAAACCCCAACACAATCAAGTCCCACTGTCCGAAACCCCGACACAGTCGAATCCCGCTGTCTGAAACCCCGACACAGTCCAGTCCCACTGTCTGAAACCCCGACACAGTCCAGTCCCACTGTCAGAAACCCCGACACAGTCCAGTCCCACTGTCTGAAAACCAGACACAGACCAGTCGCACTGACTGAAACCCCGACACAGTCCAGTCCCACTGTCTGAAACCCCGACACAGTCCAGTCCCACTGTCTGAAACCCCGACACTGTCCAGTCCCACTGTATGAAACCCCGACACAGTCCAGTCCCACTGTCTGAAACCCCGACACTGTCCAGTCCCACTGTATGAAACCCCGACACAGTCCAGTCCCACTGTCTGAAACCCCGACACAGTGTCGTGCCACTGTCTGAAACCCGGACACTGTCCAATCCCACTGTCTGAAACGCAAACACAGTCCAACACCACTGTCTGAAAACCACGCACAGTCCACTCCCACTGTCTGAAAACCACGCACAGTCCAATCCCACTGTCTGAAACACCGACACAGTCCAGACCCACTGTCTGAAAGCCCGACACAGTCCAGTCCCACTGACTGAAAACCACGCACAGTCCAATCCCACTGTCTGAAAACCAGACACAGTCCAATCCCACTGTCTGAAACCCCGACACAGTCCAATCCCACTGTCTGAAAGCTCAGCACAGTCCAGTCCCATTGTCTAAAAACCCGACACAGTCCAATCCCACTCTCTGAAACTCCGACACAGTCCAGTCCCACTGTATGAAACCCAGACACAGTCCAATCTCACTGTCTGAATCCCGAACACAGTGCACTCTCACTGTCTGAAACCCCGACACAGTCCAGTCCATTGTCTGAAACCCCGACACAGTCCAGTCCCACTGTCTGAAACCCGGACACGGTCCAGTCCCACTGTTTGAAACCCCGACACAGTCCAGTCCATTGTCTGAAACCCCGACACAGTCCAGTCCCACTGTCTGAAACGCCGACACAGTCCAGTGCCACTGACTGATGCCCCGACACAGTCCAGTCCCACTGTCTGAAATGCCTACACAGTCCAGTCCCACAGTCTGAAACCCCGACACAATCCAATCCCACTGACTGAAACCCCGACACAGTCCAGTCCCACTGTCTGATGCCCCGACAGTCCAGTCCCACTGTCTGAAATGCCGACATAGTCCAGTGTCACTGTCTGATGCCCCGACACAGTCCAGTCCAACTGTCTGAAATGCCGACACAGTCCAGTGCCACTGTCTGATGCCCTGGCACAGTCCAGTCCCACTGTCTGAAATGCCGACACAGTCCAGTGCCACTGTCTGATGTCCGACACAATCCAATCCCACTGACTGAAACCCCTACACAGTCCAGTCCCACTGTCTGAAACCCGGACACGGTCCAGTCCCACTGTTTGAAACCCCGACACAGTCCAGTCCCACTGTCTGAAACCCCAACACAATCAAGTCCCACTGTCCGAAACCCCGACACAGTCGAATCCCGCTGTCTGAAACCCCGACACAGTCCAGTCCCACTGTCAGAAACCCCGACACAGTCCAGTCCCACTGTCAGAAACCCCGACACAGTCCAGTCCCACTGTCTGAAAACCAGACACAGTCCAGTCGCACTGACTGAAACCCCGACACAGTCCAGTCCCACAGTCTGAAAGGCAACACAGTCTAATCCCACTGTCTGAAACCCCGACAAAGTACAGTCCCAGTGTCTGAAACCTCGACACAGTCCAGTGGCACTGTCTGAAACCCCGACACAGTCAGGTCCCACAGTCTGAAAGGCAACACAGTCTAATCCCACTGTCTGAAACCCCGACACAGTCCAGTCCCACTGTCTGAAACCTCGACAGAGTCCAGTGCCACTGTCTGAAACCCCGACACAGTCCAGTCCCACTGTCTGAAAACCCGACGCAGTCCAGTCCCACTGTCTGAAACCCCGACACAGTCCAGTCCCACTGTCTGAAACGCCGACACAGTCCAGTGCCACTGACTGATGCCCCGACACAGTCCAGTCCCACTGTCTGAAATGCCTACACAGTCCAGTCCCACAGTCTGAAACCCCGACACAATCCAATCCCACTGACTGAAACCCCGACACAGTCCAGTCCCACTGTCTGATGCCCCGACAGTCCAGTCCCACTGTCTGAAATGCCGACATAGTCCAGTGTCACTGTCTGATGCCCCGACACAGTCCAGTCCAACTGTCTGAAATGCCGACACAGTCCAGTGCCACTGTCTGATGCCCTGACACAGTCCAGTCCCACTGTCTGAAATGCCGACACAGTCCAGTGCCACTGTCTGATGCCCCGACACAATCCAATCCCACTGACTGAAACCCCTACACAGTCCAGTCCCACTGTCTGAAACCCGGACACGGTCCAGTCCCACTGTTTGAAACCCCGACACAGTCGAGTCCCACTGTCTGAAACCCCAACACAATCAAGTCCCACTGTCCGAAACCCCGACACAGTCGAATCCCGCTGTCTGAAACCCCGACACAGTCCAGTCCCACTGTCAGAAACCCCGACACAGTCCAGTCCCACTGTCAGAAACCCCGACACAGTCCAGTCCCACTGTCTGAAAACCAGACACAGACCAGTCGCACTGACTGAAACCCCGACACAGTCCAGTCCCACTGTCTGAAACCCCGACACAGTCCAGTCCCACTGTCTGAAACCCCGACACTGTCCAGTCCCACTGTATGAAACCCCGACACAGTCCAGTCCCACTGTCTGAAACCCCGACACTGTCCAGTCCCACTGTATGAAACCCCGACACAGTCCAGTCCCACTGTCTGAAACCCCGACACAGTGTCGTGCCACTGTCTGAAACCCGGACACTGTCCAATCCCACTGTCTGAAACGCAAACACAGTCCAACACCACTGTCTGAAAACCACGCACAGTCCACTCCCACTGTCTGAAAACCACGCACAGTCCAATCCCACTGTCTGAAACACCGACACAGTCCAGACCCACTGTCTGAAAGCCCGACACAGTCCAGTCCCACTGACTGAAAACCACGCACAGTCCAATCCCACTGTCTGAAAACCAGACACAGTCCAATCCCACTGTCTGAAACCCCGACACAGTCCAATCCCACTGTCTGAAAGCTCAGCACAGTCCAGTCCCATTGTCTAAAAACCCGACACAGTCCAATCCCACTCTCTGAAACTCCGACACAGTCCAGTCCCACTGTATGAAACCCAGACACAGTCCAATCTCACTGTCTGAATCCCGAACACAGTGCACTCTCACTGTCTGAAACCCCGACACAGTCCAGTCCATTGTCTGAAACCCCGACACAGTCCAGTCCCACTGTATGAAACCCCGAAGCAGTCCAGTCCCACTGTCTGAAATGCCGACACAACCCAGTGCCACTGTCTGATGCCCCGAAACAGTCCAGTGCCACTGTCTGAAGCTCCAACACAGTCCATTCCCACAGTCTGAAACGCCGACACAATCCAATCCCACTGTCTGAAACCCCGACACAGTCCAGTCCCACTGTCTGAAACGCAGACACAGTCCAATTCCACTTTCTGAAACCCCGACACAGTCCAATCCCACTGTCTGAAACGCCGACACAGTCCAATCCCACTGTCTGAAGCCCCGACACAGTGTCGTGCCACTGTCTTAAGCGCCAACACAGTCCTATCCCTCTCTCCAAAACCCCAACACAGGGCAGTCCCACTGTCTGAAACCCCGACACAGTCCAGTCCCACTGTCTGAAACGCAAACACAGTCCAGTCCCACTGTCTGAAACCCCCGACATAGTCCAATCCCACTGACTGAAACCCCGACACAGTCCAATCCCATTGTCTGAAACCCCAACACAGTCCAGTCCCGTTGTCTGAAACCCCGAAACAGTCCAGTCCCACTGACTGAAACCCAACACAGTCCAATCCCACTGTCTGAAACCCCGACACAGTCCAGTCCCACTGTCTGAAACCCCGAAACAGTCCAATCCCACTGTATGAGTCCCGTACACAGTGCACTCGCACTGTCTGAAACCCCGACACAATCAAGACCCACTGTCTGAAAACCCGACACTGTCCAGTCCCACTGTCTGAAACCCCGACACAATCAAAACCCACTGTCTGAAAACCCGACACAGTCCAGTCCCACTGTCTGAAACCCCGACACAGTCCAATCCCACTGTCTGAAACCCCGACACAATCCAATCCCACTGTCTGATACCCCGACACAGTGCAGTCCCACTGTCTGAAAACACGACACAGTCCAGTCCCACTGTCTGAAAACACGACACAGTCCAGTCCCACTGTCTGAAACCCCGACACTGTCCAGTCCCACTGTCTGAAAACCAGACACAGTCCAGTCCCCCTGTGTGAGTCCCGTACACAGTGCACTCCCACTGTCTGAAACCCCGACACAGTCCAGTCCCACTGTCTGAAAACCCGACACAGTCCAATCCAACTGTCTGAAAGCCTACACAGTCCAATCCCACTGTCTGAAACCCCGACACAGTCCAATCCCACTGTCTGAAACCTCGACACAGACCAGTGCCACTGTCTGAAACCCCGACACAGTCCAGTCCCACAGTCTGAAAGGCAACACAGTCTAATCCCACTGTCTGAAACCCCGACACAGTCCAGTCCCACTGTCTGAAACCTCGACACAGTCCAGTGGCACTGTCTGAAACCCCGACACAGTCAGGTCCCACAGTCTGAAAGGCAACACAGTCTAATCCCACTGTCTGAAACCCCGACACAGTCCAGTCCCACTGTCTGAAAACCCGACGCAGTCCAGTCCCACTGTCTGAAACCTCGACACAGTCCAGTCCCACTGTCTGAAACGCCGACACAGTCCAGTGCCACTGACTGATGCCCCGACACAGTCCAGTCCCACTGTCTGAAATGCCGACACAGTCCAGTCCCACAGTCTGAAACCCCGACACAATCCAATCCCACTGACTGAAACCCCGACACAGTCCAGTCCCACAGTCTGAAAGCCAACTCAGTCCAGTGCCACTGTCTGATGCCCCGACAGTCCAGTCCCACTGTCTGAAATGCCGACATAGTCCAGTGTCACTGTCTGATGCCACGACACAGTCCAGTCCAACTGTCTGAAATGCCGACACAGTCCAGTGCCACTGTCTGATGACCTGACACAGTCCAGTCCCACTGTCTGAAATGCCGACACAGTCCAGTGCCACTGTCTGATGCCCCGACACAATCCAATCCCACTGACTGAAACCCCAACACAGTCCAGCCCCACTGTCTGAAACCCGGACACGGTCCAGTCCCACTGTCTGAAACCCCGACACAGTCCAGTCCCACAGTCTGAAAGGCAACACAGTCTAATCCCACTGTCTGAAACCCCGACACAGTCCAGTCCCACTGTCTGAAACCTCGACACAGTCCAGTGCCACTGTCTGAAACCCCGACACAGTCCAGTCCCACTGTCTGAAACCCCGACACAATCAAGACCCACTGTCTGAAAACCCGACACTGTCCAGTCCCACTGTCTGAAACCCCGACACAATCAAAACCCACTGTCTGAAAACCCGACACAGTCCAGTCCCACTGTCTGAAACCCCGACACAGTCCAATCCCACTGTCTGAAACCCCGACACAATCCAATCCCACTGTCTGATACCCCGACACAGTGCACTCCCACTGTCTGAAACCCCGACACAGTCCAGTCCCACTGTCTGAAAACCCGACACAGTCCAATCCAACTGTCTGAAAGCCAACACAGTCCAATCCCACTGTCTGAAACCCCGACACAGTCCAATCCCACAAACCTCGACACAGAGCAGTGCCACTGTCTGAAACCCCGACACAGTCAGGTCCCACAGTCTGAAAGGCAACACAGTCTAATCCCACTGTCTGAAACCCCGACACAGTCCAGTCCCACTGTCTGAAACCTCGACAGAGTCCAGTGCCACTGTCTGAAACCCCGACACAGTCCAGTCCCACTGTCTGAAATCCCGACGCAGTCCAGTCCCACTGTCTGAAACCCCGACACAGTCCAGTCCCACTGTCTGAAACGCCGACACAGTCCAGTGCCACTGACTGATGCCCCGACACAGTCCAGTCCCACTGTCTGAAATGCCTACACAGTCCAGTCCCACAGTCTGAAACCCCGACACAATCCAATCCCACTGACTGAAACCCCGACACAGTCCAGTCCCACTGTCTGATGCCCCGACAGTCCAGTCCCACTGTCTGAAATGCCGACATAGTCCAGTGTCACTGTCTGATGCCCCGACACAGTCCAGTCCAACTGTCTGAAATGCCGACACAGTCCAGTGCCACTGTCTGATGCCCTGGCACAGTCCAGACCCACTGTCTGAAATGCCGACACAGTCCAGTGCCACTGTCTGATGTCCGACACAATCCAATCCCACTGACTGAAACCCCTACACAGTCCAGTCCCACTGTCTGAAACCCGGACACGGTCCAGTCCCACTGTTTGAAACCCCGACACAGTCCAGTCCCACTGTCTGAAACCCCAACACAATCAAGTCCCACTGTCCGAAACCCCGACACAGTCGAATCCCGCTGTCTGAAACCCCGACACAGTCCAGTCCCACTGTCAGAAACCCCGACACAGTCCAGTCCCACTGTCAGAAACCCCGACACAGTCCAGTCCCACTGTCTGAAAACCAGACACAGTCCAGTCGCACTGACTGAAACCCCGACACAGTCCAGTCCCACAGTCTGAAAGGCAACACAGTCTAATCCCACTGTCTGAAACCCCGACACAGTACAGTCCCAGTGTCTGAAACCTCGACACAGTCCAGTGGCACTGTCTGAAACCCCGACACAGTCAGGTCCCACAGTCTGAAAGGCAACACAGTCTAATCCCACTGTCTGAAACCCCGACACAGTCCAGTCCCACTGTCTGAAACCTCGACAGAGTCCAGTGCCACTGTCTGAAACCCCGACACAGTCCAGTCCCACTGTCTGAAAACCCGACGCAGTCCAGTCCCACTGTCTGAAACCCCGACACAGTCCAGTCCCACTGTCTGAAACGCCGACACAGTCCAGTGCCACTGACTGATGCCCCGACACAGTCCAGTCCCACTGTCTGAAATGCCTACACAGTCCAGTCCCACAGTCTGAAACCCCGACACAATCCAATCCCACTGACTGAAACCCCGACACAGTCCAGTCCCACTGTCTGATGCCCCGACAGTCCAGTCCCACTGTCTGAAATGCCGACATAGTCCAGTGTCACTGTCTGATGCCCCGACACAGTCCAGTCCAACTGTCTGAAATGCCGACACAGTCCAGTGCCACTGTCTGATGCCCTGACACAGTCCAGTCCCACTGTCTGAAATGCCGACACAGTCCAGTGCCACTGTCTGATGCCCCGACACAATCCAATCCCACTGACTGAAACCCCTACACAGTCCAGTCCCACTGTCTGAAACCCGGACACGGTCCAGTCCCACTGTTTGAAACCCCGACACAGTCGAGTCCCACTGTCTGAAACCCCAACACAATCAAGTCCCACTGTCCGAAACCCCGACACAGTCGAATCCCGCTGTCTGAAACCCCGACACAGTCCAGTCCCACTGTCAGAAACCCCGACACAGTCCAGTCCCACTGTCAGAAACCCCGACACAGTCCAGTCCCACTGTCTGAAAACCAGACACAGACCAGTCGCACTGACTGAAACCCCGACACAGTCCAGTCCCACTGTCTGAAACCCCGACACAGTCCAGTCCCACTGTCTGAAACCCCGACACTGTCCAGTCCCACTGTATGAAACCCCGACACAGTCCAGTCCCACTGTCTGAAACCCCGACACTGTCCAGTCCCACTGTATGAAACCCCGACACAGTCCAGTCCCACTGTCTGAAACCCCGACACAGTGTCGTGCCACTGTCTGAAACCCGGACACTGTCCAATCCCACTGTCTGAAACGCAAACACAGTCCAACACCACTGTCTGAAAACCACGCACAGTCCACTCCCACTGTCTGAAAACCACGCACAGTCCAATCCCACTGTCTGAAACACCGACACAGTCCAGACCCACTGTCTGAAAGCCCGACACAGTCCAGTCCCACTGACTGAAAACCACGCACAGTCCAATCCCACTGTCTGAAAACCAGACACAGTCCAATCCCACTGTCTGAAACCCCGACACAGTCCAATCCCACTGTCTGAAAGCTCAGCACAGTCCAGTCCCATTGTCTAAAAACCCGACACAGTCCAATCCCACTCTCTGAAACTCCGACACAGTCCAGTCCCACTGTATGAAACCCAGACACAGTCCAATCTCACTGTCTGAATCCCGAACACAGTGCACTCTCACTGTCTGAAACCCCGACACAGTCCAGTCCATTGTCTGAAACCCCGACACAGTCCAGTCCCACTGTATGAAACCCCGAAGCAGTCCAGTCCCACTGTCTGAAATGCCGACACAACCCAGTGCCACTGTCTGATGCCCCGAAACAGTCCAGTGCCACTGTCTGAAGCTCCAACACAGTTCATTCCCACAGTCTGAAACGCCGACACAATCCAATCCCACTGTCTGAAACCCCGACACAGTCCAGTCCCACTGTCTGAAACGCAGACACAGTCCAATTCCACTTTCTGAAACCCCGACACAGTCCAATCCCACTGTCTGAAACGCCGACACAGTCCAATCCCACTGTCTGAAGCCCCGACACAGTGTCGTGCCACTGTCTTAAGCGCCAACACAGTCCTATCCCTCTCTCCAAAACCCCAACACAGGGCAGTCCCACTGTCTGAAACCCCGACACAGTCCAGTCCCACTGTCTGAAACGCAAACACAGTCCAGTCCCACTGTCTGAAACCCCCGACATAGTCCAATCCCACTGACTGAAACCCCGACACAGTCCAATCCCATTGTCTGAAACCCCAACACAGTCCAGTCCCGTTGTCTGAAACCCCGAAACAGTCCAGTCCCACTGACTGAAACCCAACACAGTCCAATCCCACTGTCTGAAACCCCGACACAGTCCAGTCCCACTGTCTGAAACCCCGAAACAGTCCAATCCCACTGTATGAGTCCCGTACACAGTGCACTCGCACTGTCTGAAACCCCGACACAATCAAGACCCACTGTCTGAAAACCCGACACTGTCCAGTCCCACTGTCTGAAACCCCGACACAATCAAAACCCACTGTCTGAAAACCCGACACAGTCCAGTCCCACTGTCTGAAACCCCGACACAGTCCAATCCCACTGTCTGAAACCCCGACACAATCCAATCCCACTGTCTGATACCCCGACACAGTGCAGTCCCACTGTCTGAAAACACGACACAGTCCAGTCCCACTGTCTGAAAACACGACACAGTCCAGTCCCACTGTCTGAAACCCCGACACTGTCCAGTCCCACTGTCTGAAAACCAGACACAGTCCAGTCCCCCTGTGTGAGTCCCGTACACAGTGCACTCCCACTGTCTGAAACCCCGACACAGTCCAGTCCCACTGTCTGAAAACCCGACACAGTCCAATCCAACTGTCTGAAAGCCTACACAGTCCAATCCCACTGTCTGAAACCCCGAAACAGTCCAATCCCACTGTCTGAAACCTCGACACAGACCAGTGCCACTGTCTGAAACCCCGACACAGTCCAGTCCCACAGTCTGAAAGGCAACACAGTCTAATCCCACTGTCTGAAACCCCGACACAGTCCAGTCCCACTGTCTGAAACCTCGACACAGTCCAGTGGCACTGTCTGAAACCCCGACACAGTCAGGTCCCACAGTCTGAAAGGCAACACAGTCTAATCCCACTGTCTGAAACCCCGACACAGTCCAGTCCCACTGTCTGAAAACCCGACGCAGTCCAGTCCCACTGTCTGAAACCTCGACACAGTCCAGTCCCACTGTCTGAAACGCCGACACAGTCCAGTGCCACTGACTGATGCCCCGACACAGTCCAGTCCCACTGTCTGAAATGCCGACACAGTCCAGTCCCACAGTCTGAAACCCCGACACAATCCAATCCCACTGACTGAAACCCCGACACAGTCCAGTCCCACAGTCTGAAAGCCAACTCAGTCCAGTGCCACTGTCTGATGCCCCGACAGTCCAGTCCCACTGTCTGAAATGCCGACATAGTCCAGTGTCACTGTCTGATGCCACGACACAGTCCATTCCAACTGTCTGAAATGCCGACACAGTCCAGTGCCACTGTCTGATGACCTGACACAGTCCAGTCCCACTGTCTGAAATGCCGACACAGTCCAGTGCCACTGTCTGATGCCCCGACACAATCCAATCCCACTGACTGAAACCCCAACACAGTCCAGCCCCACTGTCTGAAACCCGGACACGGTCCAGTCCCACTGTCTGAAACCCCGACACAGTCCAGTCCCACTGTCAGAAACCCCAACACAATCAAGTCCCACTGTCCGAAACCCCGACACAGTCGAATCCCGCTGTCTGAAACCCCGACACAGTCCAGTCCCACTGTCAGAAACCCCGACACAGTCCAGTCCCACTGTCAGAAACCCCGACACAGTCCAGTCCCACTGTCTGAAAACCAGACACAGTCCAGTCGCACTGACTGAAACCCCGACACAGCCCAGTCCCACTGTCTGAAACCCCGACACAGTCCAGTCCCACTGTCTGAAACCCCGACACAATCAAGACCCACTGTCTGAAAACCCGACACTGTCCAGTCCCACTGTCTGAAACCCCGACACAATCAAAACCCACTGTCTGAAAACCCGACACAGTCCAGTCCCACTGTCTGAAAACCCGACGCAGTCCAGTCCCACTGTCTGAAACCTCGACACAGTCCAGTCCCACTGTCTGAAACGCCGACACAGTCCAGTGCCACTGACTGATGCCCCGACACAGTCCAGTCCCACTGTCTGAAATGCCGACACAGTCCAGTCCCACAGTCTGAAACCCCGACACAATCCAATCCCACTGACTGAAACCCCGACACAGTCCAGTCCCACAGTCTGAAAGCCAACTCAGTCCAGTGCCACTGTCTGATGCCCCGACAGTCCAGTCCCACTGTCTGAAATGCCGACATAGTCCAGTGTCACTGTCTGATGCCACGACACAGTCCATTCCAACTGTCTGAAATGCCGACACAGTCCAGTGCCACTGTCTGATGACCTGACACAGTCCAGTCCCACTGTCTGAAATGCCGACACAGTCCAGTGCCACTGTCTGATGCCCCGACACAATCCAATCCCACTGACTGAAACCCCAACACAGTCCAGCCCCACTGTCTGAAACCCGGACACGGTCCAGTCCCACTGTCTGAAACCCCGACACAGTCCAGTCCCACTGTCAGAAACCCCAACACAATCAAGTCCCACTGTCCGAAACCCCGACACAGTCGAATCCCGCTGTCTGAAACCCCGACACAGTCCAGTCCCACTGTCAGAAACCCCGACACAGTCCAGTCCCACTGTCAGAAACCCCGACACAGTCCAGTCCCACTGTCTGAAAACCAGACACAGTCCAGTCGCACTGACTGAAACCCCGACACAGCCCAGTCCCACTGTCTGAAACCCCGACACAGTCCAGTCCCACTGTCTGAAACCCCGACACAATCAAGACCCACTGTCTGAAAACCCGACACTGTCCAGTCCCACTGTCTGAAACCCCGACACAATCAAAACCCACTGTCTGAAAACCCGACACAGTCCAGTCCCACTGTCTGAAAAGCCGACACAGTCCAATCCCACTGTCTGAAACCCCGACACAATCCAATCCCACTGTCTGATACCCCGACACAGTGCAGTCCCACTGTCTGAAAACACGACACAGTCCAGTCCCACTGTCTGAAAACCCGACACAGTCCAGTCCCACTGTCTGAAAACCCGACACAGTCCAGTCCCCCTGTGTGAGTCCCGTACACAGTGCACTCCCACTGTCTGAAACCCCGACACAGTCCAGTCCCACTGTCTGAAAACCCGACACAGTCCAATCCAACTGTCTGAAAGCCAACACAGTCCAATCCCACTGTCTGAAACCCCGACACAGTCCAATCCCACTGTCTGAAACCTCGACACAGACCAGTGCCACTGTCTGAAACCCCGACACAGTCCAGTCCCACAGTCTGAAAGGCAACACAGTCTAATCCCACTGTCTGAAACCCCGACACAGTCCAGTCCCACTGTCTGAAACCTCGACACAGTCCAGTGCCACTGTCTGAAACCCCGACACAGTCCAGTGCCACTGTCTGAAACCCCGACACAGTCAGGTCCCACAGTCTGAAAGGCAACACAGTCTAATCCCACTGTCTGAAACCCCGACACAGTCCAGTCCCACTGTCTGAAACCTCGACACAGTCCAGTGCCACTGTCTGAAACCCCGACACAGTCCAGTCCCACTGTCTGAAACCCCGACACAGTCCAGTCCCACAGTCTGAAACCCCGACACAATCCAATCCCACTGACTGAAACCCCGACACAGTCCAGTCCCACAGTCTGAAAGCCAACACAGTCCAGTGCCACTGTCTGATGCCCCGACAGTCCAGTCCCACTGTCTGAAATGCCGACATAGTCCAGTGTCACTGTCTGATGCCCCGACACAGTCCAGTCCAACTGTCTGAAATGCCGACACAGTCCAGTGCCACTGTCTGATGCCCTGACACAGTCCAGTCCCACTGTCTGAAATGCCGACACAGTCCAGTGCCACTGTCTGATGCCCCGACACAATCCAATCCCACTGACTGAAACCCCGACACAGTCCAGTCCCACTGTCTGAAACCCGGACACGGTCCAGTCCCACTGTCTGAAACCCCGACACAGTCCAGTCCCACTGTCTGAAACCCCAACACAATCAAGTCCCACTGTCCGAAACCCCGACACAGTCGAATCCCGCTGTCTGAAACCCCGACACAGTCCAGTCCCACTGTCAGAAACCCCGACACAGTCCAGTACCACTGTCAGAAACCCCGACACAGTCCAGTCACACTGTCTGAAAACCAGACACAGTCCACTCGCACTGACTGAAACCCCGACACAGTCCAGTCCCACTGTCTGAAACCCCGACACAGTCCAGTCCCACTGTCTGAAACCCCGACACAATCAAGACCCACTGTCTGAAAACCCGACACTGTCCAGTCCCACTGTCTGAAACCCCGACACAATCAAAACCCACTGTCTGAAAACCCGACACAGTCCAGTCCCACTGTCTGAAACCCCGACACAGTCCAATCCCACTGTCTGAAACCCCGACACAATCCAATCCCACTGTCTGATACCCCGACACAGTGCACTCCCACTGTCTGAAACCCCGACACAGTCCAGTCCCACTGTCTGAAAACCCGACACAGTCCAATCCAACTGTCTGAAAGCCAACACAGTCCAATCCCACTGTCTGAAACCCCGACACAGTCCAATCCCACAAACCTCGACACAGACCAGTGCCACTGTCTGAAACCCCGACACAGTCCAGTCCCACAGTCTGAAAGGCAACACAGTCCAATTCCACTGTCTGAAACCCCGACACAATCCAATCCCACTGTCTGATACCCCGACACAGTGCAGTCCCACTGTCTGAAAACACGACACAGTCCAGTCCCACTGTCTGAAACCCCGACACAGTCCAGTCCCTCTGTCTGAAAACCCGACGCAGTCCAGTCCCACTGTCTGAAACCCCGACACAGTCCAGTCCCACTGTCTGAAACGCCGACACAGTCCAGTGCCACTGACTGATGCCCCGACACAGTCCAGTCCCACTGTCAGAAATGCCGACACAGTCCAGTCCCACAGTCTGAAACCCCGACACAATCCAATCCCACTGACTGAAACCCCGACACAGTCCAGTCCCACAGTCTGAAAGCCAACACAGTCCAGTGCCACTGTCTGATGCCCCGACAGTCCAGTCCCACTGTCTGAAATGCCGACACAGTCCAGTGCCACTGTCTGATGCACCGACACAATCCAATCCCACTGACTGAAACCCCGACACAGTCCAGTCCCACTGTCTGAAACCCGGACACGGTCCAGTCCCACTGTCTGAAACCCCGACACAGTCCAGTCCCACTGTCTGAAACCCCAACACAATCAAGTCCCACTGTCTGAAACCCCGACACAATCAAAACCCACTGTCTGAAAACCCGACACAGTCCAGTCCCACTGTCTGAAACCCCGACACAGTCCAATCCCACTGTCTGAAACCCCGACACAATCCAATCCCACTGTCTGATACCCCGACACAGTGCACTCCCACTGTCTGAAACCCCGACACAGTCCAGTCCCACTGTCTGAAACCCCGACACAATCCAATCCCACTGTCTGAAACCCCGACACAGTCCAATCCCACAAACCTCGACACAGACCAGTGCCACTGTCTGAAACCCCGACACAGTCCAGTCCCACAGTCTGAAAGGCAACACAGTCCAATCCCACTGTCTGAAACCCCGACACAATCCAATCCCACTGTCTGATACCCCGACACAGTGCAGTCCCACTGTCTGAAAACACGACACAGTCCAGTCCCACTGTCTGAAAACCCGACACAGTCCAGTCCCACTGTCTGAAAACCCGACACAGTCCAATCCCACAAACCTCGACACAGACCAGTGCCACTGTCTGAAACCCCGACACAGTCCAGTCCCACAGTCTGAAAGGCAACACAGTCCAATCCCACTGTCTGAAACCCCGACACAATCCAATCCCACTGTGTGAAACCCCGACACAGTCCAGTCCCACAGTCTGAAAGGCAACACAGTCCAATCCCACTGTCTGAAACCCCGACACAATCCAATCCCACTGTCTGATACCCCGACACAGTGCAGTCCCACTGTCTGAAAACACGACACAGTCCAGTCCCACTGTCTGAAAACCCGACACAGTCCAGTCCCACTGTCTGAAAACCCGACACTGTCCAGTCCCACTGTCTGAAAACCAGACACAGTCTAGTCCCCCTGTGTGAGTCCCGTACACAGTGCACTCCCACTGTCTGAAACCCCGACACAGTCCAGTCCCACTGTCTGAAAACCCGACACAGTCCAATCCAACTGTCTGAAAGCCTACACAGTCCAATCCCACTGTCTGAAACCCCGACACAGTCCAATCCCACTGTCTGAAACCCCGACACAGTCCAATCCCACTGTCTGAAACCTCGACACAGACCAGTGCCACTGTCTGAAACCCCGACACAGTCAGGTCCCACAGTCTGAAAGGCAACACAGTCTAATCCCACTGTCTGAAACCCCGACACAGTCCAGTCCCTCTGTCTGAAACCTCGAAAGAGTCCAGTGCCACTGTCTGAAACCCCGACACAGTCCAGTCCCACTGTCTGAAAACCCGACGCAGTCCAGTCCCACTGTCTGAAACCCCGACACAGTCCAGTCCCACTGTCTGAAACGCTGACACTGTCCAGTGCCACTGACTGATGCCACGACACAGTCCAGTCCCACTGTCTGAAATGCCGACACAGTCCAGTCCCACAGTCTGAAACCCCGACACAATCCAATCCCACTGACTGAAACCCCGACACAGTCCAGTCCCACAGTCTGAAAGCCAACACAGTCCAGTGCCACTGTCTGATGCCCCAACAGTCAAGTCCCACTGTCTGAAATGCAGACATAGTCCAGTGTCACTGTCTGATGCCCCGACACAGTCCAGTCCAACTGTCTGAAATGCCGACACAGTCCAGTGCCACTGTCTGATGCCCTGACACAGTCCAGTCCCACTGTCTGAAATGCCGACACAGTCCAGTGCCACTGTCTGATGCCCCGACACAATCCAATCCCACTGACTGAAACCCCGACACAGTCCAGTCCCACTGTCTGAAACCCGGACACGGTCCAGTCCCACTGTCTGAAACCCCGACACAGTCCAGTACCACTGTCTGAAACCCCAACACAATCAAGTCCCACTGTCCGAAACCCCGACACAGTCGAATTCCGCTGTCTGAAACCCCGACACAGTCCAGTCCCACTGTCAGAAACCCCGACACAGTCCAGTCCCACTGTCTGAAAACCAGACACAGTCCAGTCGCACTGACTGAAACCCCGACACAGCCCAGTCCCACTGTCTGAAACCCCGACACAGTCCAGTCCCACTGTCTGAAACCCCGAGACAATCAAGACCAACTGTCTGAAAACCCGACACTGTCCAGTCCCACTGTCTGAAACCCCGACACAATCAAAACCCACTGTCTGAAAACCCGACACAGTCCAGTCCCACTGTCTGAAACCCCGACACAGTCCAATCCCACTGTCTGATTCCCCGACACAGTGCAGTCCCACTGTCTGAAAACACGACACAGTCCAGTCCCACTGTCTGAAAACCCGACACAGTCCAGTCCCACTGTCTGAAACCCCGACACAGTCCAGTCCCACTGTCTGAAAACCCGACACAGTCCAATCCCACTGTCTGAAACCTCGACACAGACCAGTGCCACTGTCTGAAACCCCGACACAGTCCAGTCCCACAGTCTGAAAGGCAACACAGTCTAATCCCACTGTCTGAAACCCCGACACAGTCCAGTCCCACTGTCTGAAACCTCGACACAGTCCAGTGGCACTGTCTGAAACCCCGACACAGTCAGGTCCCACAGTCTGAAAGGCAACACAGTCTAATCCCACTGTCTGAAACCCCGACACAGTCCAGTCCCACTGTCTGAAAACCCGACGCAGTCCAGTCCCACTGTCTGAAACCTCGACACAGTCCAGTCCCACTGTCTGAAACGCCGACACAGTCCAGTGCCACTGACTGATGCCCCGACACAGTCCAGTCCCACTGTCTGAAATGCCGACACAGTCCAGTCCCACAGTCTGAAACCCCGACACAATCCAATCCCACTGACTGAAACCCCGACACAGTCCAGTCCCACAGTCTGAAAGCCAAGACAGTCCAGTGCCACTGTCTGATGCCCCGACAGTCCAGTCCCACTGTCTGAAATGCCGACATAGTCCAGTGTCACTGTCTGATGCCACGACACAGTCCAGTCCAACTGTCTGAAATGCCGACACAGTCCAGTGCCACTGTCTGATGCCCTGACACAGTCCAGTCCCACTGTCTGAAATGCCGACACAGTCCAGTGCCACTGTCTGATGCCCCGACACAATCCAATCCCACTGACTGAAACCCCGACACAGTCCAGCCCCACTGTCTGAAACCCGGACACGGTCCAGTCCCACTGTCTGAAACCCCGACACAGTCCAGTCCCACTGTCAGAAACCCCAACACAATCAAGTCCCACTGTCCGAAACCCCGACACAGTCGAATCCCGCTGTCTGAAACCCCGACACAGTCCAGTCCCACTGTCAGAAACCCCGACACAGTCCAGTCCCACTGTCAGAAACCCCGACACAGTCCAGTCCCACTGTCTGAAAACCAGACACAGTCCAGTCGCACTGACTGAAACCCCGACACAGCCCAGTCCCACTGTCTGAAACCCCGACACAGTCCAGTCCTACTGTCTGAAACCCCGACACAATCAAGACCCACTGTCTGAAAACCCGACACTGTCCAGTCCCACTGTCTGAAACCCCGACACAATCAAAACCCACTGTCTGAAAACCCGACACAGTCCAGTCCCACTGTCTGAAACCCCGACACAGTCCAATCCCACTGTCTGAAACCCCGACACAATCCAATCCCACTGTCTGATACCCCGACACAGTGCAGTCCCACTGTCTGAAAACACGACACAGTCCAGTCCCACTGTCTGAAAACCCGACACAGTCCAGTCCCACTGTCTGAAAACCCGACACAGTCCAGTCCCCCTGTGTGAGTCCCGTACACAGTGCACTCCCACTGTCTGAAACCCCGACACAGTCCAGTCCCACTGTCTGAAAACCCGACACAGTCCAATCCAACTGTCTGAAAGCCAACACAGTCCAATCCCACTGTCTGAAACCCCGACACAGTCCAATCCCACTGTCTGAAACCTCGACACAGACCAGTGCCACTGTCTGAAACCCCGACACAGTCCAGTCCCACAGTCTGAAAGGCAACACAGTCTAATCCCACTGTCTGAAACCCCGACACAGTCCAGTCCCACTGTCTGAAACCTCGACACAGTCCAGTGCCACTGTCTGAAACCCCGACACAGTCCAGTGCCACTGTCTGAAACCCCGACACAGTCAGGTCCCACAGTCTGAAAGGCAACACAGTCTAATCCCACTGTCTGAAACCCCGACACAGTTCAGTCCCACTGTCTGAAACCTCGACAGAGTCCAGTGCCACTGTCTGAAACCCCGACACAGTCCAGTCCCACTGTCTGAAAACCCGACGCAGTCCAGTCCCACTGTCTGAAACCCCTACACAGTCCAGTCCCACAGTCTGAAACCCCGACACAATCCAATCCCACTGACTGAAACCCCGACACAGTCCAGTCCCACAGTCTGAAAGCCAACACAGTCCAGTGCCACTGTCTGATGCCCCGACAGTCCTGTCCCACTGTCTGAAATGCCGACATAGTCCAGTGTCACTGTCTGATGCCCCGACACAGTCCAGTCCAACTGTCTGAAATGCCGACACAGTCCAGTGCCACTGTCTGATGCCCTGACACAGTCCAGTCCCACTGTCTGAAATGCCGACACAGTCCAGTGCCACTGTCTGATGCCCCGACACAATCCAATCCCACTGACTGAAACCCCGACACAGTCCAGTCCCACTGTCTGAAACCCGGACACGGTCCAGTCCCACTGTCTGAAACCCCGACACAGTCCAGTCCCACTGTCTGAAACCCCAACACAATCAAGTCCCACTGTCCGAAACCCCGACACAGTCGAATCCCGCTGTCTGAAACCCCGACACAGTCCAGTCCCACTGTCAGAAACCCCGACACAGTCCAGTACCACTGTCAGAAACCCCGACACAGTCCAGTCCCACTGTCTGAAAACCAGACACAGTCCACTCGCACTGACTGAAACCCCGACACAGTCCAGTCCCACTGTCTGAAACCCCGACACAGTCCAGTCCCACTGTCTGAAACCCCGACACAATCAAGACCCACTGTCTGAAAACCCGACACTGTCCAGTCCCACTGTCTGAAACCCCGACACAATCAAAACCCACTGTCTGAAAACCCGACACAGTCCAGTCCCACTGTCTGAAACCCCGACACAGTCCAATCCCACTGTCTGAAACCCCGACACAATCCAATCCCACTGTCTGATACCCGACACAGTGCACTCCCACTGTCTGAAACCCCGACACAGTCCAGTCCCACTGTCTGAAAACCCGACACAGTCCAATCCAACTGTCTGAAAGCCAACGCAGTCCAATCCCACTGTCTGAAACCCCGACACAGTCCAATCCCACAAACCTCGACACAGACCAGTGCCACTGTCTGAAACCCCGACACAGTCCAGTCCCACAGTCTGAAAGGCAACACAGTCCAATCCCACTGTCTGAAACCCCGACACAATCCAATCCCACTGTCTGATACCCCGACACAGTGCAGTCCCACTGTCTGAAAACACGACACAGTCTAGTCCCACATTCTGAAACCCCGACACAGTCCAGTCCCACTGTCTGAAAACCCGACGCAGTCCAGTCCCACTGTCTGAAACCCAGACACAGTCCAGTGCCACTGACTGATGCCCCGACACAGTCCAGTCCCACTGTCTGAAATGCCGACACAGTCCAGTCCCACAGTCTGAAACCCCGACACAATCCAATCCCACTGACTGAAACCCCGACACAGTCCAGTCCCACAGTCTGAAAGCCAGCACAGTCCAGTGCCACTGTCTGAAACCCGGACACGGTCCAGTCCCACTGACTGAAACCCCGACACAGTCCAGTCCCACTGTCTGAAACCCGGACACGGTCCAGTCCCACTGTCTGAAACCCCGACACAGTCCAGTCCCACTGTCTGAAACCCCAACACAATCAAGTCCCACTGTCCGAAACCCCGACACAGTCGAATCCCGCTGTCTGAAACCCCGACACAGTCCAGTCCCACTGTCAGAAACCCCGACACAGTCCAGTCCCACTGTCAGAAACCCCGACACAGTCCAGTCCCACTGTCTGAAAACCAGACACAGTCCAGTCGCGCTGACTGAAACCCCGACACAGTCCAGTCCCACTGTCTGAAACCCCGACACAGTCCAGTCCCACTGTCTGAAACCCCGACACAATCAAGACCCACTGTCTGAAACCCCGACACAGTCCAGTCCCACTGTCTGAAAACCCGACACAGTCCAATCCAACTGTCTGAAAGCCAACACTGTCCAATCCCACTGTCTGAAACCCCGACACAGTCCTGTCCCACAAACCTCGACACAGACCAGTGCCACTGTCTGAAACCCCGACACAGTCCAGTCCCACAGTCTGAAAGGCAACACAGTCCAATCCCACTGTCTGAAACCCCGACACAATCCAATCCCACTGTCTGATACCCCGACACAGTGCAGTCCCACTGTCTGAAAACACGACACAGTCCAGTCCCACTGTCTGAAAACCCGACACAGTCCAGTCCCACTGTCTGAAAACCCGACACAGTCCAGTCCCACTGTCTGAAACCCCGACACTGTCCAGTCCCACTGTCTGAATACCAGACACAGTCTAGTCCCCCTGTGTGAGTCCCGTACACAGTGCACTCCTACTGTCTGAAACCCCGACACAGTCCAGTCCCACTGTCTGAAAACCCGACACAGTCCAATCCAACTGTCTGAAAGCCTACACAGTCCAATCCCACTGTCTGAAACCCCGACACAGTCCAATCCCACTGTCTGAAACCTCGACACAGACCAGTGCCACTGTCTGAAACCCCGACACAGTCCAGTCCCACAGTCTGAAAGGCAACACAGTCTAATCCCACTGTCTGAAACCCCGACACAGTCCAGTCCCACTGTCTGAAACCTCGACACAGTCCAGTGCCACTGTCTGAAACCCCGACACAGTCAGGTCCCACAGTCTGAAAGGCAACACAGTCTAATCCCACTGTCTGAAACCCCGACACAGTCCAGTCCCTCTGTCTGAAACCTCGACAGAGTCCAGTGCCACTGTCTGAAACCCCGACACAGTCCAGTCCCACTGTCTGAAAACCCGACGCAGTCCAGTCCCACTGTCTGAAACCCCGACACAGTCCAGTCCCACTGTCTGAAACGCTGACACTGTCCAGTGCCACTGACTGATGCCACGACACAGTCCAGTCCCACTGTCTGAAATGCCGACACAGTCCAGTCCCACAGTCTGAAACCCCGACACAATCCAATCCCACTGACTGAAACCCCGACACAGTCCAGTCCCACAGTCTGAAAGCCAACACAGTCCAGTGCCTCTGTCTGATGCCCCAACAGTCAAGTCCCACTGTCTGAAATGCAGACATAGTCCAGTGTCACTGTCTGATGCCCCGACACAGTCCAGTCCAACTGTCTGAAATGCCGACACAGTCCAGTGCCACTGTCTGATGCCCTGACACAGTCCAGTCCCACTGTCTGAAATGCCGACACAGTCCAGTGCCACTGTCTGTTGCCCCGACACAATCCAATCCCACTGACTGAAACCCCGACACAGTCCAGTCCCACTGTCTGAAAACCGGACACGGTCCAGTCCCACTGTCTGAAACCCCGACACAGTCCAGTACCACTGTCTGAAACCCCAACACAATCAAGTCCCACTGTCCGAAACCCCGACACAGTCGAATCCCGCTGTCTGAAACCCCGACACAGTCCAGTCCCACTGTCAGAAACCCCGACACAGTCCAGTCCCACTGTCAGAAACCCCGACACAGTCCAGTCCCACTGTCTGAAAACCAGACACAGTCCAGTCGCACTGACTGAAACCCCGACACAGCCCAGTCCCACTGTCTGAAACCCCGACACAGTCCAGTCCCACTGTCTGAAACCACGAGACAATCAAGACCCACTGTCTGAAAACCCGACACTGTCCAGTCCCACTGTCTGAAACCCCGACACAATCAAAACCCACTGTCTGAAAACCCGACACAGTCCAGTCCCACTGTCTGAAACCCCGACACAGTCCAATCCCACTGTCTGAAACCCCGACACAATCCAATCCCACTGTCTGATACCCCGACACAGTGCAGTCCCACTGTCTGAAAACACGACACAGTCCAGTCCCACTGTCTGAAAACCCGACACAGTCCTGTCCCACTGTCTGAAAACCCGACACAGTCCAGTCCCCCTGTGTGAGTCCCGTACACAGTGCACTCCCACTGTCTGAAACCCCGACACAGTCCAGTCCCACTGTCTGAAAACCCGACACAGTCCAATCCCACTGTCTGAAACCTCGACACAGACCAGTGCCACTGTCTGAAACCCCGACACAGTCCAGTCCCACAGTCTGAAAGGCAACACAGTCTAATCCCACTGTCTGAAACCCCGACACAGTCCAGTCCCACTGTCTGAAACCTCGACACAGTCCAGTGCCACTGTCTGAAACCCCGACACAGTCCAATCCCACTGTCTGAAACCCCGACACAATCCAATCCCACTGTCTGATACCCCGACACAGTGCAGTCCCACTGTCTGAAAACACGACACAGTCCAGTCCCACTGTCTGAAAACCCGACACAGTCCAGTCCCACTGTCTGAAAACCCGACACAGTCCAGTCCCACTGTCTGAAACCCCGACACTGTCCAGTCCCACTGTCTGAAAACCAGACACAGTCCAGTCACCCTGTGTGAGTCCCGTACACAGTGCACTCCCACTGTCTGAAACCCCGACACAGTCCAGTCCCACTGTCTGTAAACCCGACACAGTCCAATCCAACTGTCTGAAAGCCTACACAGTCCAATCCCACTGTCTGAAACCCCGACACAGTCCAATCCCACTGTCTGAAACCTCGACACAGACCAGTGCCACTGTCTGAAACCCCGACACAGTCCAGTCCCACAGTCTGAAAGGCAACACAGTCTAATCCCACTGTCTGAAACCCCGACACAGTCCAGTCCCACTGTCTGAAACCTCGACACAGTCCAGTGCCACTGTCTGAAACCCCGACACAGTCAGGTCCCACAGTCTGAAAGGCAACACAGTCTAATCCCACTGTCTGAAACCCCGACACAGTCCAGTCCCACTGTCTGAAACCTCGACAGAGTCCAGTGCCACTGTCTGAAACCCCGACACAGTCCTGTCCCACTGTCTGAAAACCCGACGCAGTCCAGTCCCACTGTCTGAAACCCCGACACAGTCCAGTCCCACTGTCTGAAACGCCGACACAGTCCAGTGCCACTGTCTGATGCCCCGACAGTCAAGTCCCACTGTCTGAAATGCAGAAATAGTCCAGTGTCACTGTCTGATGCCCCGACACAGTCCAGTCCAACTGTCTGAAATGCCGACACAGTCCAGTGGCAATGTCTGATGCCCTGACACAGTCCAGTCCCACTGTCTGAAATGCCGACACAGTCCAGTGCCACTGTCTGATGCCCCGACACAATCCAATCCCACTGACTGAAACCCCGACACAGTCCAGTCCCACTGTCTGAAACCCGGACACGGTCCAGTCCCACTGTCTGAAACCCCGACACAGTCCAGTCCCACTGTCTGAAACCCCAACACAATCAAGTCCCACTGTCCGAAACCCCGACACAGTCGAATCCCGCTGTCTGAAACCCCGACACAGTCCAGTCCCACTGTCAGAAACCCCGACACAGTCCAGTCCCACTGTCAGAAACCACGACACAGTCCAGTCCCACTGTCTGAAAACCAGACACAGTCCAGTCGCACTGACTGAAACCCCGACACAGCCCAGTCCCACTGTCTGAAACCCCGACACAGTCCAGTCCCACTGTCTGAAACCCCGACACAATCAAGACCCAATGTCTGAAAACCCGACACTGTCCAGTCCCACTGTCTGAAACCCCGACACAATCAAAACCCACTGTCTGAAAACCCGACACAGTCCAATCCCACTGTCTGAAACCCCGACACAATCCAATCCCACTGTCTGATACCCCGACACAGTGCAGTCCCACTGTCTGAAAACACGACACAGTCCAGTCCCACTGTCTGAAAACCCGACACAGTCCAGTCCCACTGTCTGAAACGCCGACACAGTCCAGTGCCACTGTCTGATGCCCCGACAGTCAAGTCCCACTGTCTGAAATGCAGAAATAGTCCAGTGTCACTGTCTGATGCCCCGACACAGTCCAGTCCAACTGTCTGAAATGCCGACACAGTCCAGTGCCAATGTCTGATGCCCTGACACAGTCCAGTCCCACTGTCTGAAATGCCGACACAGTCCAGTGCCACTGTCTGATGCCCCGACACAATCCAATCCCACTGACTGAAACCCCGACACAGTCCAGTCCCAGTGTCTGAAACCCGGACACGGTCCAGTCCCACTGTCTGAAACCCCGACACAGTCCAGTCCCACTGTCTGAAACCCCAACACAATCAAGTCCCACTGTCCGAAACCCCGACACCGTCGAATCCCGCTGTCTGAAACCCCGACACAGTCCAGTCCCACTGTCAGAAACCCCGACACAGTCCAGTCCCACTGTCAGAAACCACGACACAGTCCAGTCCCACTGTCTGAAAACCAGACACAGTCCAGTCGCACTGACTGAAACCCCGACACAGCCCAGTCCCACTGTCTGAAACCCCGACACAGTCCAGTCCCACTGTCTGAAACCCCGACACAATCAAGACCCAATGTCTGAAAACCCGACACTGTCCAGTCCCACTGTCTGAAACCCCGACACAATCAAAACCCACTGTCTGAAAACCCGACACAGTCCAGTCCCACTGTCCGAAACCCCGACACAGTCCAATCCCACTGTCTGAAACCCCGACACAATCCAATCCCACTGTCTGATACACCGACACAGTGCAGTCCCACTGTCTGAAAACACGACACAGTCCAGTCCCACTGTCTGAAAACCCGACACAGTCCAGTCCCACTGTCTGAAAACCCGACACAGTCCAGTCCCCCTGTGTGAGTCCCGTACACAGTGCACTCCCACTGTCTGAAACCCCGACACAGCCCAGTCCCACTGTCTGAAACCCCGACACAGTCCAGTCCCACTGTCTGAAACCCCGACACAATCAAGACCCAATGTCTGAAAACCCGACACTGTCCAGTCCCACTGTCTGAAACCCCGACACAATCAAAACCCACTGTCTGAAACCCCGACACAGTCCAGTCCCACTGTCCGAAACCCCGACACAGTCCAATCCCACTGTCTGAAACCCCGACACAATCCAATCCCACTGTCTGATACACCGACACAGTGCAGTCCCACTGTCTGAAAACACGACACAGTCCAGTCCCACTGTCTGAAAACCCGACACAGTCCAGTCCCACTGTCTGAAAACCCGACACAGTCCAGTCCCCCTGTGTGAGTCCCGTACACAGTGCACTCCCACTGTCTGAAACCCCGACACAGTCCAGTCCCACTGTCTGAAAACCCCGACACAGTCCAGTCCCACAGTCTGAAAGGCAACACAGTCTAATCCCACTGTCTGAAACCCCGACACAGTCCAGTCCCACAGTCTGAAAGGCAACACAGTCTAATCCCACTGTCTGAAACCCCGACACAGTCCAGTCCCACTGTCTGAAACCTCGACACAGTCCAGTGCCACTGTCTGAAACCCCGACACAGTCCAATCCCACTGTCTGAAACCCCGACACAATCCAATCCCACTGTCTGATACCCCGACACAGTGCAGTCCCACTGTCTGAAAACACGACACAGTCCAGTCCCACTGTCTGAAAACCCGACACAGTCCAATCCCACTGTCAGAAAACCCGACACAGTCCAGTCCCACTGTCTGAAACCCCGACACTGTCCAGTCCCACTGTCTGAAAACCAGACACAGTCCAGTCCCCCTGTGTGAGTCCCGTACACAGTGCACTCCCAGTGTCTGAAACCCCGACACAGTCCAGTCCCACTGGTCTGAAAACCCGACACAGTCCAATCCAACTGTCTGAAAGCCTACACAGTCCAATCCCACTGTCTGAAACCCCGACACAGTCCAATCCCACTGTCTGAAACCCCGACACAGTCCAATCCCACTGTCTGAAACCCCGACACAGTCCAATCCCACTGTCTAAAACCTCGACACTGACCAGTGCCACTGTCTGAAACCACGACACAGTCCAGTCCCACAGTCTGAAAGGCAACACAGTCTAATCCCACTGTCTGAAACCCCGACACAGTCCAGTCCCACTGTCTGAAACCTCGACACAGTCCAGTGCCACTGTCTGAAACCCCGACACAGTCAGGTCCCACAGTCTGAAAGGCAACACAGTCTAATCCCACTGTCTGAAACCCCGACACAGTCCAGTCCCACTGTCTGAAACCTCGACAGAGTCCAGTGCCACTGTCTGAAACCCCGACACAGTCCAGTCCTACTGTCTGAAAACCCGACGCAGTCCAGTCCCCACTGTCTGAAACCCCGTCACAGTCCAGTCCCACTGTCTGAAACGCCGACACAGTCCAGTGCCACTGTCTGAAACCCCGACACAGTCCAGTCCCACTGTCTGAAATGCCGACACAGTCCAGTCCCACAGTCTGATACCCCGACACAGTGCAGTCCCACTGTCTGAAAACACGACACAGTCCAGTCCCACTGTCTGAAAACCCGACACAGTCCAATCCCACTGTCAGAAAACCCGACACAGTCCAATCCCACTGTCTGAAACCTCGACACAGACCAGTGCCAATGTCTGAAACCCCGCGACACAGTCCAGTCCCACAGTCTGAAAGGCAACACAGTCTAATCCCACTGTCTGAAACCCCGACACAGTCCAGTCCCACTGTCTGAAACCTCGACACAGTCCAGTGCCACTGTCTGAAACCCCGACACAGTCCAATCCCACTGTCTGAAACCCCGACACAATCCAATCCCACTGTCTGATACCCCGACACAGTGCAGTCCCACTGTCTGAAAACACGACACAGTCCAGTCCCACTGTCTGAAACCCCGACACAGTCCAGTCCCACTGTCTGAAACCCCAACACAATCAAGTCCCACTGTCCGAAACCCCGACACAGTCGAATCCCGCTGTCTGAAACCCCGACACAGTCCAGTCCCACTGTCAGAAACCCCGACACAGTCCAGTCCCACTGTCAGAAACCACGACACAGTCCAGTCCCACTGTCTGAAAACCAGACACAGTCCAGTCGCACTGACTGAAACCCCGACACAGCCCAGTCCCACTGTCTGAAACCCCGACACAGTCCAGTCCCACTGTCTGAAACCCCGACACAATCAAGACCCAATGTCTGAAAACCCGACACTGTCCAGTCCCACTGTCTGAAACCCCGACACAATCAAAACCCACTGTCTGAAAACCCGACACAGTCCAGTCCCACTGTCCGAAACCCCGACACAGTCCAATCCCACTGTCTGAAACCCCGACACAATCCAATCCCACTGTCTGATTCCCCGACACAGTGCAGTCCCACTGTCTGAAAACACGACACAGTCCAGTCCCACTGTCTGAAAACCCGACACAGTCCAGTCCCACTGTCTGAAACGCCGACACAGTCCAGTGCCACTGTCTGATGCCCCGACAGTCAAGTCCCACTGTCTGAAATGCAGAAATAGTCCAGTGTCACTGTCTGATGCCCCGACACAGTCCAGTCCAACTGTCTGAAATGCCGACACAGTCCAGTGCCAATGTCTGATGCCCTGACACAGTCCAGTCCCACTGTCTGAAATGCCGACACAGTCCAGTGCCACTGTCTGATGCCCCGACACAATCCAATCCCACTGACTGAAACCCCGACACAGTCCAGTCCCACTGTCTGAAACCCGGACACGGTCCAGTCCCACTGTCTGAAACCCCGACACAGTCCAGTCCCACTGTCTGAAACCCCAACACAATCAAGTCCCACTGTCCGAAACCCCGACACAGTCGAATCCCGCTGTCTGAAACCCCGACACAGTCCAGTCCCACTGTCAGAAACCCCGACACAGTCCAGTCCCACTGTCAGAAACCACGACACAGTCCAGTCCCTCTGTCTGAAAACCAGACACAGTCCAGTCGCACTGACTGAAACCCCGACACAGCCCAGTCCCACTGTCTGAAACCCCGACACAGTCCAGTCCCACTGTCTGAAACCCCGACACAATCAAGACCCAATGTCTGAAAACCCGACACTGTCCAGTCCCACTGTCTGAAACCCCGACACAATCAAAACCCACTGTCTGAAAACCCGACACAGTCCAGTCCCACTGTCATAAACCCCGACACAGTCCAATCCCACTGTCTGAAACCCCGACACAATCCAATCCCACTGTCTGATACCCCGACACAGTGCAGTCCCACTGTCTGAAAACACGACACAGTCCAGTCCCACTGTCTGAAAACCCGACACAGTCCAGTCCCACTGTCTGAAAACCCGACACAGTCCAGTCCCCCTGTGTGAGTCCCGTACACAGTGCACTCCCACTGTCTGAAACCCCGACACAGTCCAGTCCCACTGTCTGAAAACCCCGACACAGTCCAGTCCCACAGTCTGAAAGGCAACACAGTCTAATCCCACTGTCTGAAACCCCGACACAGTCCAGTCCCACAGTCTGAAAGGCAACACAGTCTAATCCCACTGTCTGAAACCCCGACACAGTCCAGTCCTACTGTCTGAAACCTCGACACAGTCCAGTGCCACTGTCTGAAACCCCGACACAGTCCAATCCCACTGTCTGAAACCCCGACACAATCCAATCCCACTGTCTGATACCCCGACACAGTGCAGTCCCACTGTCTGAAAACACGACACAGTCCAGTCCCACTGTCTGAAAACCCGACACAGTCCAATCCCACTGTCAGAAAACCCGACACAGTCCAGTCCCACTGTCTGAAACCCCGACACTGTCCAGTCCCACTGTCTGAAAACCAGACACAGTCCAGTCCCCCTGTGTGAGTCCCGTACACAGTGCACTCCCAGTGTCTGAAACCCCGACACAGTCCAGTCCCACTGTCTGAAAACCCGACACAGTCCAATCCAACTGTCTGAAAGCCTACACAGTCCAATCCCACTGTCTGAAACCCCGACACAGTCCAATCCCACTGTCTGAAACCCCGACACAGTCCAATCCCACTGTCTGAAACCCCGACACAGTCCAATCCCACTGTCTAAAACCTCGACACTGACCAGTGCCACTGTCTGAAACCACGACACAGTCCAGTCCCACAGTCTGAAAGGCAACACAGTCTAATCCCACTGTCTGAAACCCCGACACAGTCCAGTCCCACTGTCTGAAACCTCGACACAGTCCAGTGCCACTGTCTGAAACCCCGACACAGTCAGGTCCCACAGTCTGAAAGGCAACACAGTCTAATCCCACTGTCTGAAACCCCGACACAGTCCAGTCCCACTGTCTGAAACCTCGACAGAGTCCAGTGCCACTGTCTGAAACCCCGACACAGTCCAGTCCCACTGTCTGAAAACCCGACGCAGTCCAGTCCCACTGTCTGAAACCCCGTCACAGTCCAGTCCCACTGTCTGAAACGCCGACACAGTCCAGTGCCACTGTCTGAAACCCCGACACAGTCCAGTCCCACTGTCTGAAATGCCGACACAGTCCAGTCCCACAGTCTGATACCCCGACACAGTGCAGTCCCACTGTCTGAAAACACGACACAGTCCAGTCCCACTGTCTGAAAACCCGACACAGTCCAATCCCACTGTCAGAAAACCCGACACAGTCCAATCCCACTGTCTGAAACCTCGACACAGACCAGTGCCAATGTCTGAAACCCCGACACAGTCCAGTCCCACAGTCTGAAAGGCAACACAGTCTAATCCCACTGTCTGAAACCCCGACACAGTCCAGTCCCACTGTCTGAAACCTCGACACAGTCCAGTGCCACTGTCTGAAACCCCGACACAGTCCAATCCCACTGTCTGAAACCCCGACACAATCCAATCCCACTGTCTGATACCCCGACACAGTGCAGTCCCACTGTCTGAAAACACGACACAGTCCAGTCCCACTGTCTGAAAACCCGACAAAGTCCAGTCCCACTGTCTGAAAACCTGACACAGTCCAGTCCCACTGTCTGAAACCCCGACACTGTCCAGTGCCACTGTCTGAAAACCAGACACAGTCCAGTCCCCCTGTGTGAGTCCCGTACACAGTGCACTCCCACTGTCTGAAACCCCGACACAGTCCAGTCCCACTGTCTGAAAACCCGACACAGTCCAATCCAACTGTCTGAAAGCCTACACAGTCCAATCCCACTGTCTGAAACCCCGACACAGACCAGTGCCACTGTCTGAAACCCCGACACAGTCCAGTCCCACAGTCTGAAAGGCAACACAGTCTAATCCCACTGTCTGAAACCCCGACACAGTCCAGTCCCACTGTCTGAAACCTCGACACAGTCCAGTGCCACTGTCTGAAACCCCGACACAGTCAGGTCCCACAGTCTGAAAGGCAACACAGTCTAATCCCACTGTCTGAAACCCCGACACAGTCCAGTCCCACTGTCTGAAACCTCGACAGAGTCCAGTGCCACTGTCTGAAACCCCGACACAGTCCAGTCCCACTGTCTGAAAACCCGACGCAGTCCAGTCCCACTGTCTGAAACCCCGACACAGTCCAGTCCCACTGTCTGAAACGCCGACACAGTCCAGTGCCACTGTCTGATGCCCCGACAGTCAAGTCCCACTGTCTGAAATGCAGAAATAGTCCAGTGTCACTGTCTGATGCCCCGACACAGTCCAGTCCAACTGTCTGAAATGCCGACACAGTCCAGTGCCACTGTCTGATGCCCTGACACAGTCCAGTCCAACTGTCTGAAATGCCGACACAGTCCAGTGCCACTGTCTGATGCCCCGACACAATCCAATCCCACTGACTGAAACCCCGACACAGTCCAGTCCCACTGTCTGAAACCTCGACACAGACCAGTGCCACTGTCTGAAACCCCGACACAGTCCAGTCCCACAGTCTGAAAGGCAACACTGTCTAATCCCACTGTCTGAAACCCCGACACAGTCCAGTCCCACTGTCTGAAACCTCGACAGAGTCCAGTGCCACTGTCTGAAACCCCGACACAGTCCAGTCCCACTGTCTGAAAACCCGACGCAGTCCAGTCCCACTGTCTGAAACCCCGACACAGTCCAGTCCCACTGTCTGAAACGCCGACACAGTCCAGTGCCACTGACTGATGCCCCGACACAGTCCAGTCCCACTGTCTGAAATGCCGACACAGTCGAGTCCCACAGTATGAAACCCCGACACAATCCAATCCCACTGACTGAAACCGCGACACAGTCCAGTCCCACAGTCTGAAAGCCAACACAGTCCAGTGCCACTGTCTGATGCCCCGACAGTCCAGTCCCACTGTCTGAAATGCCGACATAGTCCAGTGTCACTGTCTGATGCCCCGACACAGTCCAGTCCAACTGTCTGAAATGCCGACACAGTCCAGTGCCACTGTCTGATGCCCTGACACAGTCCAGTCCCACTGTCTGAAACCCCGACACAGTCCAGTCCCACTGTCTGAAAACCCGACACAATCAAGTCCCACTGTCCGAAACCCCGAGACAGTCGAATCCCGCTGTCTGAAACCCCGACACAGTCCAGTCCCACTGTCAGAAACCCCGACACAGTCCAGTCCCACTGTCAGAAACCCCGACACAGTCCAGTCCCACTGTCTGAAAACCAGACACAGTCCAGTCGCACTGACTGAAAACACGACACAGCCCAGTCCCACTGTCTGAAAACCCGACACAGTCCAGTCCCACTGTCTGAAAACCCGACACAGTCCAGTCCCCCTGTGTGAGTCCCGTACACAGTGCACTCCCACTGTCTGAAACCCCGACACAGTCCAGTCCCACTGTCTGAAAACCCGACACAGTCCAATCCAACTGTCTGAAAGCCAACACAGTCCAATCCCACTGTCTGAAACCTCGACACAGACCAGTGCCACTGTCTGAAACCCCGACACAGTCCAGTCCCACAGTCTGAAAGGCAACACAGTCTAATCCCACTGTCTGAAACCCTGACACAGTCCAGTCCCACTGTCTGAAACCTCGACACAGTCCAGTGCCACTGTCTGAAACCCCGACACAGTCAGGTCCCACAGTCTGAAAGGCAACACAGTCTAATCCCACTGTCTGAAACCCCGACACAGTCCAGTCCCACTGTCTGAAACCTCGACAGAGTTCAGTGCCACTGTCTGAAACCCCGACACAGTCCAGTCCCACTGTCTGAAAACCCGACGCAGTCCAGTCCCACTGTCTGAAACGCCGACACAGTCCAGTGCCACTGACTGATGCCCCGACACAGTCCAGTCCCACTGTCTGAAATGCCGACACAGTCCAGTCCCACAGTCTGAAACCCCGACACAATCCAATCCCACTGACTGAAACCCCGACACAGTCCAGTCCCACAGTCTGAAAGCCAACACAGTCCAGTGCCACTGTCTGATGCCCCGACAGTCCAGTCCCACTGTCTGAAATGCCGACATAGTCCAGTGTCACTGTCTGATGCCCCGACACAGTCCAGTCCAACTGTCTGAAATGCCGACACAGTCCAGTGCCACTGTCTGATGCCCTGACACAGTCCAGTCCCACTGTCTGAAATGCCGACACAGTCCAGTGCCACTGTCTGATGCCCCGACACAATCCAATCCCAGTGACTGAAACCCCGACACAGTGCAGTCCCACTGTCTGAAAACACGACACAGTCCAGTCCCACTGTCTGAAAACCCGACACAGTCCAGTCCCACTGTCTGAAAACCCGACACAGTCCAGTCCCACTGTCTGAAACCCCGACACAGTCCAGTCCCACTGTCTGAAAACCAGACACAGTCCAATCCAACTGTCTGAAAGCCAACACAGTCCAATCCCACTGTCTGTAACCCCGACACATTCCAATCCCACTGTCTGAAACCTCGACACAGACCAGTGCCACTGTCTGAAACCCCGACACAGTCCAGTCCCCCTGTGTGAGTCCCGTACACAGTGCACTCCCACTGTCTGAAACCCCGACACAGTCCAGTCCCACTGTCTGAAAACCCGACACAGTCCAATCCAACTGTCTGAAAGCCAACACAGTCCAGTGCCACTGACTGATGCCCCGACACAGTCCAGTCCACTGTCTGAAATGCCGACACAGTCCAGTCCCACAGTCTGAAACCCCGACACAATCCAATCCCACTGACTGAAACCCCGACACAGTCCAGTCCCACAGTCTGAAAGCCAACAGAGTCAAGTGCCACTGTCTGATGCCCCGACAGTCCAGTCCCACTGTCTGAAATGCCGACATAGTCCAGTGTCACTGTCTGATGCCCCGAAACAGTCCAGTCCAACTGTCTGAAATGCCGACAGAGTCCAGTGCCACTGTCTGATGCCCTGACACAGTCCAGTCCCACTGTCTGAAATGCCGACACAGTCCAGTGCCACTGTCTGATGCCCCGACACAATCCAATCCCACTGACTGAAACCCGGACACAGTCCAGTCCCACTGTCTGAAACCCGGACACGGTCCAGTCCCACTGTCGGAAACCCCGACACAGTCCAGTCCCACTGTCTGAAACCCCAACACAATCAAGTCCCACTGTCCGAAACCCCGACACAGTCGAATCCCGCTGTCTGAAACCCCGACACAGTCCAGTCCCACTGTCAGAAACCCCGACACAGTCCAGTCCCACTGTCAGAAACCCCGACACAGTCCAGTCCCACTGTCTGAAAACCAGACACAGTCCAGTCGAACTGACTGAAACCCCGACACAGCCCAGTCCCACTGTCTGAAACCCCGACACAGTCCAGTCCCACTGTCTGAAACCCCGACACATTCAAGACCCACTGTCTGAAAACCCGACACTGTCCAGTCCCACTGTCTGAAACCCCGACACAATCCAATCCCACTGTCTGATACCCCGACACAGTGCAGTCCCACTGTCTGAAAACACGACACAGCCCAGTCCCACTGTCTGAAAACCCGACACAGTCCAGTCCCACTGTCTGAAAACCCGACACAGTCCAGTCCCCCTGTGTGAGTCCCGTACGCAGTGCACTCCCACTGTCTGAAACCCCGACACAGTCCAGTCCCACTGTCTGAAAACCCGACACAGTCCAATCCCACTGTCTGAAACCTCGACACAGACCAGTGCCACTGTCTGAAACCCCGACACAGTCCAGTCCCACAGTCTGAAAGGCAACACAGTCTAATCCCACTGTCTGAAACCCCGACACAGTCCAGTCCCACTGTCTGAAACCTCGACACAGTCCAGTGCCACTGTCTGAAACCCCGACACAGTCAGGTCCCACAGTCTGAAAGGCAACACAGTCTAATCCCACTGTCTGAAACCCCGACACAGTCCAGTCCCACTGTCTGAAACCTCGACAGAGTTCAGTGCCACTGTCTGAAACCCCGACACAGTCCAGTCCCACTGTCTGAAAACCCGACGCAGTCCAGTCCCACTGTCTGAAATGCCGACACAGTCCAGTGCCACTGACTGATGCCCCGACACAGTCCAGTCCCACTGTCTGAAATGCCGACACAGTCCAGTCCCACAGTCTGAAACCCCGACACAATCCAATCCCACTGACTGAAACCCCGACACAGTCCAGTCCCACAGTCTGAAACCCCGACACAATCCAATCCCACTGTCTGAAACCCCGACACATTCCAATCCCACTGTCTGAAACCTCGACACAGACCAGTGCCACTGTCTGAAACCCCGACACAGTCCAGTCCCCCTGTGTGAGTCCCGTACACAGTGCACTCCCACTGTCTGAAACCCCGACACAGTCCAGTCCCACTGTCTGAAAACCCGACACAGTCCAATCCAACTGTCTGAAAGCCAACACAGTCCAGTGCCACTGACTGATGCCCCGACACAGTCCAGTCCCACTGTCTGAAATGCCGACACAGTCCAGTCCCACAGTCTGAAACCCCGACACAATCCAATCCCACTGACTGAAACCCCGACACAGTCCAGTCCCATAGTCTGAAACCCCGACACAATCCAATCCCACTGACTGAAACCCCGACACAGTCCAGTCCCACAGTCTGAAAGCCAACACAGTCCAGTCCCACTGTCTGAAATGCCGACATAGTCCAGTGTCACTGTCTGATGCCCCGACACAGCCCAGTCCAACTGTCTGTAATGCCGACACAGTCCAGTGCCACTGTCTGATGCCCTGACACAGTCCAGTCCCACTGTCTGAAATGCCGACACAGTCCAGTGCCACTGTCTGATGCCCCGACACAATCCAATCCCAGTGACTGAAACCCCGACACAGTGCAGTCCCACTGTCTGAAAACACGACACAGTCCAGTCCCACTGTCTGAAAACCCGACACAGTCCAGTCCCACTGTCTGAAAACCCGACACAGTCCAGTCCCACTGTCTGAAACCCCGACACAGTCCAGTCCCACTGTCTGAAAACCAGACACAGTCCAGTCCCCCTGTGTGAGTCCCGTACACAGTGCACTCCCACTGTCTGAAACCCCGACACAGTCCAGTGCCACTGTCTGAAAACCCGACACAGTCCAATCCAACTGTCTGAAAGCCAACACAGTCCAATCCCACTGTCTGAAACCCCGACACATTCCAATCCCACTGTCTGAAACCTCGACACAGACCAGTGCCACTGTCTGAAACCCCGACACAGTCCAGTCCCCCTGTGTGAGTCCCGTACACAGTGCACTCCCACTGTCTGAAACCCCGACACAGTCCAGTCCCACTGTCTGAAAACCCGACACAGTCCAATCCAACTGTCTGAAAGCCAACACAGTCCAGTGCCACTGACTGATGCCCCGACACAGTCCAGTCCCACTGTCTGAAATGCCGACACAGTCCAGTCCCACAGTCTGAAACCCCGACACAATCCAATCCCACTGACTGAAACCCCGACACAGTCCAGTCCCACAGTCTGAAAGCCAACAGAGTCCAGTGCCACTGTCTGATGCCCCGACAGTCCAGTCCCACTGTCTGAAATGCCGACATAGTCCAGTGTCACTGTCTGATGCCCCGAAACAGTCCAGACCAACTGTCTGAAAACACGACACAGTCCAGTCCCACTGTCTGAAAACCCGACAAAGTCCAGTCCCACTGTCTGAAAACCTGACACAGTCCAGTCCCACTGTCTGAAACCCCGACACTGTCCAGTGCCACTGTCTGAAAACCAGACACAGTCCAGTCCCCCTGTGTGAGTCCCGTACACAGTGCACTCCCACTGTCTGAAACCCCGACACAGTCCAGTCCCACTGTCTGAAAACCCGACACAGTCCAATCCAACTGTCTGAAAGCCTACACAGTCCAATCCCACTGTCTGAAACCCCGACACAGACCAGTGCCACTGTCTGAAACCCCGACACAGTCCAGTCCCACAGTCTGAAAGGCAACACAGTCTAATCCCACTGTCTGAAACCCCGACACAGTCCAGTCCCACTGTCTGAAACCTCGACACAGTCCAGTGCCACTGTCTGAAACCCCGACACAGTCAGGTCCCACAGTCTGAAAGGCAACACAGTCTAATCCCACTGTCTGAAACCCCGACACAGTCCAGTCCCACTGTCTGAAACCTCGACAGAGTCCAGTGCCACTGTCTGAAACCCCGACACAGTCCAGTCCCACTGTCTGAAAACCCGACGCAGTCCAGTCCCACTGTCTGAAACCCCGACACAGTCCAGTCCCACTGTCTGAAACGCCGACACAGTCCAGTGCCACTGTCTGATGCCCCGACAGTCAAGTCCCACTGTCTGAAATGCAGAAATAGTCCAGTGTCACTGTCTGATGCCCCGACACAGTCCAGTCCAACTGTCTGAAATGCCGACACAGTCCAGTGCCACTGTCTGATGCCCTGACACAGTCCAGTCCAACTGTCTGAAATGCCGACACAGTCCAGTGCCACTGTCTGATGCCCCGACACAATCCAATCCCACTGACTGAAACCCCGACACAGTCCAGTCCCACTGTCTGAAACCTCGACACAGACCAGTGCCACTGTCTGAAACCCCGACACAGTCCAGTCCCACAGTCTGAAAGGCAACACTGTCTAATCCCACTGTCTGAAACCCCGACACAGTCCAGTCCCACTGTCTGAAACCTCGACAGAGTCCAGTGCCACTGTCTGAAACCCCGACACAGTCCAGTCCCACTGTCTGAAAACCCGACGCAGTCCAGTCCCACTGTCTGAAACCCCGACACAGTCCAGTCCCACTGTCTGAAACGCCGACACAGTCCAGTGCCACTGACTGATGCCCCGACACAGTCCAGTCCCACTGTCTGAAATGCCGACACAGTCGAGTCCCACAGTATGAAACCCCGACACAATCCAATCCCACTGACTGAAACCCCGACACAGTCCAGTCCCACAGTCTGAAAGCCAACACAGTCCAGTGCCACTGTCTGATGCCCCGACAGTCCAGTCCCACTGTCTGAAATGCCGACATAGTCCAGTGTCACTGTCTGATGCCCCGACACAGTCCAGTCCAACTGTCTGAAATGCCGACACAGTCCAGTGCCACTGTCTGATGCCCTGACACAGTCCAGTCCCACTGTCTGAAATGCCGACACAGTCCAGTGCCACTGTCTGATGCCCCGACACAATCCAATCCCACTGACTGAAACGCCGACACAGTCCAGTCCCACTGTCTGAAACCCGGACACGGTCCAGTCCCACTGTCTGAAACCCCGACACAGTCCAGTCCCACTGTCTGAAAACCCGACACAATCAAGTCCCACTGTCCGAAACCCCGAGACAGTCGAATCCCGCTGTCTGAAACCCCGACACAGTCCAGTCCCACTGTCAGAAACCCCGACACAGTCCAGTCCCACTGTCAGAAACCCCGACACAGTCCAGTCCCACTGTCTGAAAACCAGACACAGTCCAGTCGCACTGACTGAAAACACGACACAGCCCAGTCCCACTGTCTGAAAACCCGACACAGTCCAGTCCCACTGTCTGAAAACCCGACACAGTCCAGTCCCCCTGTGTGAGTCCCGTACACAGTGCACTCCCACTGTCTGAAACCCCGACACAGTCCAGTCCCACTGTCTGAAAACCCGACACAGTCCAATCCAACTGTCTGAAAGCCAACACAGTCCAATCCCACTGTCTGAAACCTCGACACAGACCAGTGCCACTGTCTGAAACCCCGACACAGTCCAGTCCCACAGTCTGAAAGGCAACACAGTCTAATCCCACTGTCTGAAACCCTGACACAGTCCAGTCCCACTGTCTGAAACCTCGACACAGTCCAGTGCCACTGTCTGAAACCCCGACACAGTCAGGTCCCACAGTCTGAAAGGCAACACAGTCTAATCCCACTGTCTGAAACCCCGACACAGTCCAGTCCCACTGTCTGAAACCTCGACAGAGTTCAGTGCCACTGTCTGAAACCCCGACACAGTCCAGTCCCACTGTCTGAAAACCCGACGCAGTCCAGTCCCACTGTCTGAAACGCCGACACAGTCCAGTGCCACTGACTGATGCCCCGACACAGTCCAGTCCCACTGTCTGAAATGCCGACACAGTCCAGTCCCACAGTCTGAAACCCCGACACAATCCAATCCCACTGACTGAAACCCCGACACAGTCCAGTCCCACAGTCTGAAAGCCAACACAGTCCAGTGCCACTGTCTGATGCCCCGACAGTCCAGTCCCACTGTCTGAAATGCCGACATAGTCCAGTGTCACTGTCTGATGCCCCGACACAGTCCAGTCCAACTGTCTGAAATGCCGACACAGTCCAGTGCCACTGTCTGATGCCCTGACACAGTCCAGTCCCACTGTCTGAAATGCCGACACAGTCCAGTGCCACTGTCTGATGCCCCGACACAATCCAATCCCAGTGACTGAAACCCCGACACAGTGCAGTCCCACTGTCTGAAAACACGACACAGTCCAGTCCCACTGTCTGAAAACCCGACACAGTCCAGTCCCACTGTCTGAAAACCCGACACAGTCCAGTCCCACTGTCTGAAACCCCGACACAGTCCAGTCCCACTGTCTGAAAACCAGACACAGTCCAATCCAACTGTCTGAAAGCCAACACAGTCCAATCCCACTGTCTGTAACCCCGACACATTCCAATCCCACTGTCTGAAACCTCGACACAGACCAGTGCCACTGTCTGAAACCCCGACACAGTCCAGTCCCCCTGTGTGAGTCCCGTACACAGTGCACTCCCACTGTCTGAAACCCCGACACAGTCCAGTCCCACTGTCTGAAAACCCGACACAGTCCAATCCAACTGTCTGAAAGCCAACACAGTCCAGTGCCACTGACTGATGCCCCGACACAGTCCAGTCCACTGTCTGAAATGCCGACACAGTCCAGTCCCACAGTCTGAAACCCCGACACAATCCAATCCCACTGACTGAAACCCCGACACAGTCCAGTCCCACAGTCTGAAAGCCAACAGAGTCAAGTGCCACTGTCTGATGCCCCGACAGTCCAGTCCCACTGTCTGAAATGCCGACATAGTCCAGTGTCACTGTCTGATGCCCCGAAACAGTCCAGTCCAACTGTCTGAAATGCCGACAGAGTCCAGTGCCACTGTCTGATGCCCTGACACAGTCCAGTCCCACTGTCTGAAATGCCGACACAGTCCAGTGCCACTGTCTGATGCCCCGACACAATCCAATCCCACTGACTGAAACCCGGACACAGTCCAGTCCCACTGTCTGAAACCCGGACACGGTCCAGTCCCACTGTCGGAAACCCCGACACAGTCCAGTCCCACTGTCTGAAACCCCAACACAATCAAGTCCCACTGTCCGAAACCCCGACACAGTCGAATCCCGCTGTCTGAAACCCCGACACAGTCCAGTCCCACTGTCAGAAACCCCGACACAGTCCAGTCCCACTGTCAGAAACCCCGACACAGTCCAGTCCCACTGTCTGAAAACCAGACACAGTCCAGTCGAACTGACTGAAACCCCGACACAGCCCAGTCCCACTGTCTGAAACCCCGACACAGTCCAGTCCCACTGTCTGAAAACCCGACACTGTCCAGTCCCACTGTCTGAAACCCCGACACAATCCAATCCCACTGTCTGATACCCCGACACAGTGCAGTCCCACTGTCTGAAAACACGACACAGCCCAGTCCCACTGTCTGAAAACCCGACACAGTCCAGTCCCACTGTCTGAAAACCCGACACAGTCCAGTCCCCCTGTGTGAGTCCCGTACGCAGTGCACTCCCACTGTCTGAAACCCCGACACAGTCCAGTCCCACTGTCTGAAAACCCGACACAGTCCAATCCCACTGTCTGAAACCTCGACACAGACCAGTGCCACTGTCTGAAACCCCGACACAGTCCAGTCCCACAGTCTGAAAGGCAACACAGTCTAATCCCACTGTCTGAAACCCCGACACAGTCCAGTCCCACTGTCTGAAACCTCGACACAGTCCAGTGCCACTGTCTGAAACCCCGACACAGTCAGGTCCCACAGTCTGAAAGGCAACACAGTCTAATCCCACTGTCTGAAACCCCGACACAGTCCAGTCCCACTGTCTGAAACCTCGACAGAGTTCAGTGCCACTGTCTGAAACCCCGACACAGTCCAGTCCCACTGTCTGAAAACCCGACGCAGTCCAGTCCCACTGTCTGAAATGCCGACACAGTCCAGTGCCACTGACTGATGCCCCGACACAGTCCAGTCCCACTGTCTGAAATGCCGACACAGTCCAGTCCCACAGTCTGAAACCCCGACACAATCCAATCCCACTGACTGAAACCCCGACACAGTCCAGTCCCACAGTCTGAAACCCCGACACAATCCAATCCCACTGTCTGAAACCCCGACACATTCCAATCCCACTGTCTGAAACCTCGACACAGACCAGTGCCACTGTCTGAAACCCCGACACAGTCCAGTCCCCCTGTGTGAGTCCCGTACACAGTGCACTCCCACTGTCTGAAACCCCGACACAGTCCAGTCCCACTGTCTGAAAACCCGACACAGTCCAATCCAACTGTCTGAAAGCCAACACAGTCCAGTGCCACTGACTGATGCCCCGACACAGTCCAGTCCCACTGTCTGAAATGCCGACACAGTCCAGTCCCACAGTCTGAAACCCCGACACAATCCAATCCCACTGACTGAAACCCCGACACAGTCCAGTCCCATAGTCTGAAACCCCGACACAATCCAATCCCACTGACTGAAACCCCGACACAGTCCAGTCCCACAGTCTGAAAGCCAACACAGTCCAGTCCCACTGTCTGAAATGCCGACATAGTCCAGTGTCACTGTCTGATGCCCCGACACAGCCCAGTCCAACTGTCTGTAATGCCGACACAGTCCAGTGCCACTGTCTGATGCCCTGACACAGTCCAGTCCCACTGTCTGAAATGCCGACACAGTCCAGTGCCACTGTCTGATGCCCCGACACAATCCAATCCCAGTGACTGAAACCCCGACACAGTGCAGTCCCACTGTCTGAAAACACGACACAGTCCAGTCCCACTGTCTGAAAACCCGACACAGTCCAGTCCCACTGTCTGAAAACCCGACACAGTCCAGTCCCACTGTCTGAAACCCCGACACAGTCCAGTCCCACTGTCTGAAAACCAGACACAGTCCAGTCCCCCTGTGTGAGTCCCGTACACAGTGCACTCCCACTGTCTGAAACCCCGACACAGTCCAGTGCCACTGTCTGAAAACCCGACACAGTCCAATCCAACTGTCTGAAAGCCAACACAGTCCAATCCCACTGTCTGAAACCCCGACACATTCCAATCCCACTGTCTGAAACCTCGACACAGACCAGTGCCACTGTCTGAAACCCCGACACAGTCCAGTCCCCCTGTGTGAGTCCCGTACACAGTGCACTCCCACTGTCTGAAACCCCGACACAGTCCAGTCCCACTGTCTGAAAACCCGACACAGTCCAATCCAACTGTCTGAAAGCCAACACAGTCCAGTGCCACTGACTGATGCCCCGACACAGTCCAGTCCCACTGTCTGAAATGCCGACACAGTCCAGTCCCACAGTCTGAAACCCCGACACAATCCAATCCCACTGACTGAAACCCCGACACAGTCCAGTCCCACAGTCTGAAAGCCAACAGAGTCCAGTGCCACTGTCTGATGCCCCGACAGTCCAGTCCCACTGTCTGAAATGCCGACATAGTCCAGTGTCACTGTCTGATGCCCCGAAACAGTCCAGACCAACTGTCTGAAATGCCGACACAGTCCAGTGCCACTGTCTGATGCCCTGACACAGTCCAGTCCCACTGTCTGAAATGCCGACACAGTCCAGTGCCACTGTCTGATGCCCCGACACAATCCAATCCCACTGACTGAAACCCCGACACAGTCCAGTCCCACTGTCTGAAACCCGGACACGGTCCAGTCCCACTGTCTGAAACCCCGACACAGTCCAGTCCCACTGTCTGAAACCCCAACACAATCAAGTCCCACTGTCCGAAACCCCGACACAGTCGAATCCCGCTGTCTGAAACCCCGACACAGTCCAGTCCCACTGTCAGAAACCCCGACACAGTCCAGTCCCACTGTCAGAAACCCCGACACAGTCCAGTCCCACTGTCTGAAAACCAGACACAGTCCAGTCGAACTGACTGAAACCCCGACACAGCCCTGTCCCACTGTCTGAAACCCCGACACAGTCCAGTCCCACTGTCTGAAACCCCGACACATTCAAGACCCACTGTCTGAAAACCCGACACTGTCCAGTCCCACTGTCTGAAACCCCGACACAATCAAAACCCACTGTCTGAAAACCCGACACAGTCCAGTCCCACTGTCTGAAACCCCGACACAGTCCAATCCCACTGTCTGAAACCCCGACACAATCCAATCCCACTGTCTGATACCCCGACACAGTGCAGTCCCACTGTCTGAAAACCCGACACAGTCCAGTCCCACTGTCTGAAAACCCGACACAGTCCAGTCGCCCTGTGTGAGTCCCGTACACAGTGCACTCCCACTGTCTGAAACCCCGACACAGTCCAGTCCCACTGTCTGAAAACCCGACACAGTCCAATCCAACTGTCTGAAAGCCAACACAGTCCAATCCCACTGTCTGAAACCCCGACACAGTCCAATCCCACTGTCTGAAACCTCGACACAGTCCAGTGCCACTTTCTGAAACCCCGACACAGTCCAGTCCCACAGTCTGAAAGGCAGCACAGTCTAATCCCACTGTCTGAAACCTCGACACAGTCCAGTCGCACTGTCTGAAACCTCGACACAGTCCAGTGCCACTGTCTGAAACCCCGACACAGTCAGGTCCCACAGTCTGAAAGGCAACACAGTCTAATCCCACTGTCTGAAACCCCGACACAGTCCAGTCCCACTGTCTGAAACCTCGACAGAGTCCAGTGCCACTGTCTGAAACCCCGACACAGTCCAGTCCCACTGTCTGAAAACCCGACGCAGTCCAGTCCCACTGTCTGAAACCCCGACACAGTCCAGTCCCACTGTCTGAAACGCCGACACAGTCCAGTGCCACTGACTGATGCCCCGACACAGTCCAGTCCCACTGTCTGAAATGCCGACATAGTCCAGTGTCACTGTCTGATGCCCCGACACAGTCCAGTCCAACTGTCTGAAATGCCGACACAGTCCAGTGCCACTGTACGATGCCCTGACACAGTCCAGTCCCACTGTCTGAAATGCCGACACAGTCCAGTGCCACTGTCTGATGCCCCGACACAATCCAATCCCACTGACTGAAACCCCGACACAGTGCAGTCCCACTGTCTGAAAACACGACACAGTCCAGTCCGACTGTCTGAAAACCCGACACAGTCCAGTCCCACTGTCTGAAAACCCGACACAGTCCAGTCCCACTGTCTGAAAGCCCGACACTGTCCAGTCCCACTGTCTGAAAACCAGACACAGTCCAGTCCCCCTGTGTGAGTCCCGTACACAGTGCACTCCCACTGTCTGAAACCCCGACACAGTACAGTCCCACTGTCTGAAAACCCGACACAGTCCAATCCCACTATCTGAAACCCCGACACATTCCAATCCCACTGTCTGAAACCTCGACACAGACCAGTGCCACTGTCTGAAAACCCGACACAGTCCAGTCCCCCTGTGTGAGTCCCGTACACAGTGCACTCCCACTGTCTGTAACCCCGACACAGTCCAGTCCCACTGTCTGAAAACCCGACACAGTCCAATCCAACTGTCTGAAAGCCAACACAGTCCAATCCCACTGTCTGAAACCCCGACACATTCCAATCCCACTGTCTGAAACCTCGACACAGACCAGTGCCACTGTCTGAAACCCCGACACAGTCCAGTCCCACAGTCTGAAAGGCAACACAGTCTAATCCCACTGTCTAAAACCCCGACACAGTCCAGTCCCACTGTCTGAAACCCCGACACAATCAAGACCCACTGTCTGAAAACCCGACACTGTCCATTCCCACTGTCTGAAACCCCGACACAATCAAAACCCACTGTCTGAAAACCCGACACAGTCCAGTCCCACTGTCTGAAACCCCGACACAGTCCAATCCCACTGTCTGAAACCCCGACACAATCCAATCCCACTGTCTGATACCCCGACACAGTGCAGTCCCACTGTCTGATAACACGACACAGCCCAGTCCCACTGTCTGAAAACCCGACACAGTCCAGTCCCACTGTCTGAAAACCCGACACAGTCCAGTCCCCCTGTGTGAGTCCCGTACACAGTGCACTCCCACTGTCTGAAACCCCGACACAGTCCAGTCCCACTGTCTGAAAACCCGACACAGTCCAATCCACCTGTCTGAAAGCCAACACAGTCCAATCCCACTGTCTGAAACCCCGACACAGTCCAATCCCACTGTCTGAAACCTCGACACAGACCAGTGCCACTGTCTGAAACCCCGACACAGTCCAGTCCCACAGTCTGAAAGGCAACACAGTCTAATCCCACAGTCTGAAACCCCGACACAGTCCAGTCCCACTGTCTGAAACCTCGACACAGTCCAGAGCCACTGTCTGAAACCCCGACACAGTCAGGTCCCACAGTCTGAAAGGCAACACAGTCTAATCCCACTGTCTGAAACCCCGACACAGTCCAGTCCCACTGTCTGAAACCTCGACAGAGTTCAGTGCCACTGTCTGAAACCACGACACAGTCCAGTCCCACTGTCTGAAAACCCGACGCAGTCCAGTCCCACCGTCTGAAACGCCGACACAGTCCAGTGCCACTGACTGATGCCCCGACACAGTCCAGTCCCACTGTCTGAAATGCCGACACAGTCCAGTCCCACAGTCTGAAACCCCGACACAATCCAATCCCACTGACTGAAACCCCGACACAGTCCAGTCCCACAGTCTGAAAGCCAACACAGTCCAGTGCCACTGTCTGATGCCCCGACAGTCCAGTCCCACTGTCTGAAATGCCGACATAGTCCAGTGTCACTGTCTGATGCCCCGACACAGCCCAGTCCAACTGTCTGAAATGCCGACGCAGTCCAGTGCCACTGTCTGATGCCCCGACACAATCCAATCCCACTGACTGAAACCCCGACACAGTCCAGTCCCACAGTCTGAAAGCCAACACAGTCCAGTGCCACTGTCTGATGCCCCGACAGTCCAGTCCCACTGTCTGAAATGCCGACATAGTCCAGTGTCACTGTCTGATGCCCCGACACAGCCCAGTCCAACTGTCTGAAATGCCGACGCAGTCCAGTGCCACTGTCTGATGCCCTGACACAGTCCAGTCCCACTGTCTGAAATGCCGACACAGTCCAGTGCCACTGTCTGAAACCCCGACACATTCCAGTCCCACTGTCTGAAACCCCGACACATTCAAGACCCACTGTCTGAAAACCCGACACTGTCCAGTCCCACTGTCTGAAACCCCGACACAGTCCAGTCCCACTGTCTGAAAACCCGACACAGTCCAATCCAACTGTCTGAAAGCCAACACAGTCCAATCCCACTGTCTGAAACCCCGACACAGTCCAATCCCACTGTCTGAAACCTCGACACAGACCAGTGCCACTTTCTGAAACCCCGACACAGTCCAGTCCCACAGTCTGAAAGGCAACACAGTCTAATCCCACTGTCTGAAACCCCGACACAGTCCAGTCGCACTGTCTGAAACCTCGACACAGTCCAGTGCCACTGTCTGAAACCCCGACACAGTCAGGTCCCACAGTCTGAAAGGCAACACAGTCTAATCCCACTGTCTGAAACCCCGACACAGTCCAGTCCCACTGTCTGAAACCTCGACAGAGTCCAGTGCCACTGTCTGAAACCCCGACACAGTCCAGTCCCACTGTCTGAAAACCCGACGCAGTCCAGTCCCACTGTCTGAAACCCCGACACAGTCCAGTCCCACTGTCTGAAATGCCGACACAGTCCAGTGCCACTGACTGATGCCCCGACACAGTCCAGTCCCACTGTCTGAAATGCCGACATAGTCCAGTGTCACTGTCTGATGCCCCGACACAGTCCAGTCCAACTGTCTGAAATGCCGACACAGTCCAGTGCCACTGTCTGATGCCCTGACACAGTCTAGTCCCACTGTCTGAAATGCCGACACAGTCCAGTGCCACTGTCTGATGCCCCGACACAATCCAATCCCACTGACTGAAACCCCGACACAGTGCAGTCCCACTGTCTGAAAACACGACACAGTCCAGTCCCACTGTCTGAAAACCCGACACAGTCCAGTCCCACTGTCTGAAAACCCGACACAGTCCAGTCCCACTGTCTGAAACCCCGACACTGTCCAGTCCCACTGTCTGAAAACCAGACACAGTCCAGTCCCCCTGTGTGAGTCCCGTACACAGTGCACTCCCACTGTCTGAAACCCCGACACAGTCCAGTCCCACTGTCTGAAAACCCGACACAGTCCAATCCAACTGTCTGAAAGCCAACACAGTCCAATCCCACTGTTTGAAACCCCGACACATTCCAATCCCACTGTCTGAAACCTCGACACAGACCAGTGCCACTGTCTGAAAACCCGACACAGTCCAGTCCCCCTGTGTGAGTCCCGTACACAGTGCACTCCCACTGTCTGTAACCCCGACACAGTCCAGTCCCACTGTCTGAAAACCCGACACAGTCCAATCCAACTGTCTGAAAGCCAACACAGTCCAATCCCACTGTCTGAAACCCCGACACATTCCAATCCCACTGTCTGAAACCTCGACACAGACCAGTGCCACTGTCTGAAACCCCGACACAGTCCAGTCCCACAGTCTGAAAGGCAACACAGTCTAATCCCACTGTCTGAAACCCCGACACAGTCCAGTCCCACTGTCTGAAACCTTGACAGAGTCCAGTGCCACTGTCTGAAACCCCGACACAGTCCAGTCCCACTGTCTGAAAACCCGACGCAGTCCAGTCCCACTGTCTGAAACCCCGACACAGTCCAGTCCCACAGTCTGAAAGCCAACACAGTCCAGTGCCACTGTCTGATGCCCCGACAGTCCAGTCCCACTGTCTGAAATGCGATATAGTCCAGTGTCACTGTCTGATGCCCCGACACAGTCCAGTCCAACTGTCTGAAATGCCGACACAGTCCAGTGCCACTGTCTGATGCCCTGACACAGTCCAGTCCCACTGTCTGAAATGCCGACACAGTCCAGTGCCACTGTCTGATGCCCCGACACAATCCAATCCCACTGACTGAAACCCCGACACAGTCCAGTCCCACTGTCTGAAACCCGGACACGGTCCAGTCCCACTGTCTGAAACCCCGACACAGTCCAGTCCTACTGTCTGAAACCCCAACACAATCAAGTCCCACTGTCCGAAACCCCGACACAGTCGAATCCCGCTGTCTGAAACCCCGACACAGTCCAGTCCCACTGTCAGAAACCCCGACACAGTCCAGTCCCACTGTCTGATAACCAGACACAGTCCAGTCGCACTGACTGAAACCCCGACCCAGTCCAGTCCCACTGTCTGAAACCCCGACACAGTCCAGTCCCACTGTCTGAAACCCCGACACAATCAAGACCCACTGTCTGAAAACCCGACACTGTCCAGTCCCACTGTCTGAAACCCCGACACAATCAAAACCCACTGTCTGAAAACCCGACACAGTCCAGTCCCACTGTCTGAAACACCGACACAGTCCAATCCCACTGTCTGAAACCCCGACACAATCCAATCCCACTGTCTGATACCCCGACACAGTGCACTCCCACTGTCTGAAACCCCGACACAGTCCAGTCCCTCTGTCTGAAAACCCGACACAGTCCAATCCAACTGTCTGAAAGCCAACACAGTCCAATCCCACTGTCTGAAACCCCGACACAGTCCAATCCCACAAACCTCGACACAGACCAGTGCCACTGTCTGAAACCCCGACACAGTCCAGTCCCACAGTCTGAAAGGCAACACAGTCTAATCCCACTGTCTGAAACCCCGACACAGTACAGTCCCACTGTCTGAAACCTCGACACAGTCCAGTGCCACTGTCTGAAACCCCGACACAGTCAGGTCCCACAGTCTGAAAGGCAACACAGTCTAATCCCACTGTCTGAAACCCCGACACAGTCCAGTCCCACTGTCTGAAACCTCGACAGAGTCCAGTGCCACTGTCTGAAACCCCGACACAGTCCAGTCCCACTGTCTGAAAACCCGACGCAGTCCAGTCCCACTGTCTGAAACCCCGACACAGTCCAGTCCCACTGTCTGAAACGCCGACACAGTCCAGTGCCACTGACTGATGCCCCGACACAGTCCAGTCCCACTGTCTGAAATGCCGACACAGTCCAGTCCCACAGTCTGAAACCCCGACACAATCCAATCCCACTGACTGAAACCCCGACACAGTCCAGTCCCACTGTCTGATGCCCCGACATTCCAGTCCCACTGTCTGAAATGCCGACATAGTCCAGTGTCACTGTCTGATGCCCCGACACAGTCCAGTCCAACTGTCTGAAATGCCGACACAGTCCAGTGCCACTGTCTGATGCCCTGACACAGTCCAGTCCCACTGTCTGAAACCCCGACACAGTCCAGTCCCACTGTCTGAAACCCCAACACAATCAAGTCCCACTGTCCGAAACCCCGACACAGTCGAATCCCGCTGTCTGAAACCCCGACACAGTCCAGTCCCACTGTCAGAAACCCCGACACAGTCCAGTCCCGCTGTCAGAAACCCCGACACAGTCCAGTCCCACTGTCTGAAAACCAGACACAGTCCAGTCGCACTGACTGAAACCCCGACACAGTCCAGTCCCACTGTCTGAAACACCGACACAGTCCAGTCCCACTGTCTGAAACCCCGACACTGTCCAGTCCCACTGTATGAAACGCCGACACAGTACAGTGCCACTGTCTGATGCCCCGAAACAGTCCAGTCCCACTGTCTGAAACGCCGACACAGTCCAGTGCCACTGTCTGTTGCCCCGAAACAGTTCAGTGCCACTGTCTGAAGCTCCGACAAAGTCCATTCCAACTGTCTGAAACCCCGAAGCAGTCCAGTCCCACTGTCTGAAATGCCGACACAGTCCAGTGCCACTGTCTGATGCCCCAAAACAGTCCAGTGCCACTGTCTGAAGCTCCGACACAGTCCATTCCCACAGTCTGAAACGCCGACACAATCCAATCCCACTGTCTGAAACCCCGACACAGTCCAGTCCCACTGTCTGAAACGCCGACACAGTCCAATCCCACTTTCTGAAACCCCGACACAGTCCAATCCCACTGTCTGAAAGGCCGACACAGTCCAATCCCACTGTCTGAAGCCCCGACACAGTGTCGTGCCACTGTCTTAAGCCCCAACACAGTCCTATCCCTCTGTCCGAAACCCCAACACAGGGCAGTTCCACTGTCTGAAACCCCGTGACAGTCCAGTCCCACTGTCTGAAACGCAAACACAGTCCAATCTCACTGTCTGAAGCCCCGACACACTGTCGTGCCACTGTCTTAAGCCCCAACACAGTCCTATCCCTCTCTCCGAAACCCCAACACAGGGCAGTCCCACTGTCTGAAACCCAGACACAGTCCAGTCCCACTGTCTGAAACGCAAACACAGTCCAGTCCCACTGTCTGAAACCCCCGACATAGTCCAATCCCACTGACTGAAACCCCGACACAGTCCAATCCCATTGTCTGAAACCCCAACACAGTCCAGTCCCATTGTCTGAAACCCCGACACAGTCCAGTCCCACTGACTGAAACCCAACACAGTCCAATCCCACTGTCTGAAACACCGACACAGTCCAGTCCCACAGTCTGAAACCCCGAAACAGTCCAATCCCACTGTATGATTCCCGTACACAGTGCACTCGCACTGTCTGAAACCCCGACACAATCAAGACCCACTGTCTGAAAACCCGACACTGTCCAGTCCCACTGTCTGAAACCCCGACACAATCAAAACCCACTGTCTGAAAACCCGACACAGTCCAGTCCCACTGTCTGAAACCCCGACACAGTCCAATCCCACTGTCTGAAACCCCGACACAATCCAATCCCACTGTCTGATACCCCGACACAGTGCAGTCCCACTGTCTGAAAACACGACACAGTCCAGTCCCACTGTCTGAAAACCCGACACAGTCCAATCCCACTGTCTGAAAACCCGACACAGTCCAGTCCCACTGTCTGAAAACCAGACACAGTCCAGTCCCCCTGTGTGAGTCCCGTACACAGTGCACTCCCACTGTCTGAAACCCCGACACAGTCCAGTCCCACAGTCTGAAAGGCAACACAGTCTAATCCCACTGTCTGAAACCCCGACACAGTCCAGTCCCACTGTCTGAAACCTCGACACAGTCCAGTGCCACTGTCTGAAACCCCGACACAGTCAGGTCCCACAGTCTGAAAGGCAACACAGTCTAATCCCACTGTCTGAAACCCCGACACAGTCCAGTCCCACTGTCTGAAACCTCGACAGAGTCCAGTGCCTCTGTCTGAAACCCCGACACAGTCCAGTCCCACTGTCTGAAAACCCGACGCAGTCCAGTCCCACTGTCTGAAACGCCGACACAGTCCAGTGCCACTGACTGATGCCCCGACACAGTCCAGTCCCACTGTCTGAAATGCCGACATAGTCCAGTGTCACTGTCTGATGCCCCGACACAGTCCAGTCCAACTGTCTGAAATGCCGACACGGTCCAGTGCCACTGTCTGATGCCCTGACACAGTCCAGTCCCACTGTCTGAAATGCCGACACAGTCCAGTGCCACTGTCTGATGCCCCGACACAATCCAATCCCACTGACTGAAACCCCGACACAGTGCAGTCCCACTGTCTGAAAACACGACACAGTCCAGTCCCACTGTCTGAAAACCCGACACAGTCCAGTCCCACTGTCTGAAAACCCGACACAGTCCAGTCCCACTGTCTGAAACCCCGACACTGTCCAGTCCCACTGTCTGAAAACCAGACACAGCCCAGTCCCCCTGTGTGAGTCCCGTACACAGTGCACTCCCACTGTCTGAAACCCCGACACAGTCCAGTCCCACTGTCTGAAAACCTGACACAGTCCAATCCAACTGTCTGAAAGCCAACACAGTCCAATCCCACTGTCTGAAACCCCGACACATTCCAATCCCACTGTCTGAAACCTCGACACAGACCAGTGCCACTGTCTGAACCCCGACACAGTCCAGTCCCACAGTCTGAAAGGCAACACAGTCTAATCCCACTGTCTGAAACCCCGACACAGTCCAGTCCCACTGTCTGAAACCTTGACAGAGTCCAGTGCCACTGTCTGAAACCCCGACACAGTCCAATCCCACAAACCTCGACACAGACCAGTGCCACTGTCTGAAACCCCGACACAGTCCAGTCCCACAGTCTGAAAGGCAACACAGTCTAATCCCACTGTCTGAAACCCCGACACAGTACAGTCCCACTGTCTGAAACCTCGACACAGTCCAGTGCCACTGTCTGAAACCCCGACACAGTCAGGTCCCACAGTCTGAAAGGCAACACAGTCTAATCCCACTGTCTGAAACCCCGACACAGTCCAGTCCCACTGTCTGAAACCTCGACAGAGTCCAGTGCCACTGGCTGAAACCCCGACACAGTCCAGTCCCACTGTCTGAAAGCCAACACAGTCCAATCCCACTGTCTGAAACCCCGACACATTCCAATCCCACTGTCTGAAACCTCGACACAGACCAGTGCCACTGTCTGAAACCCCGACACAGTCCAGTCCCACAGTCTGAAAGGCAACACAGTCTAATCCCACTGTCTGAAACCCCGACACAGTCCAGTCCCACTGTCTGAAACCTTGACAGAGTCCAGTGCCACTGTCTGAAACCCCGACACAGTCCAGTCCCACAGTCTGAAAGCCAACACAGTCCAGTGCCACTGTCTGATGCCCCGACAGTACAGTCCCACTGTCTGAAATGCGATATAGTCCAGTGTCACTGTCTGATGCCCCGACACAGTCCAGTCCAACTGTCTGAAATGCCGACACAGTCCAGTGCCACTGTCTGATGCCCTGACACAGTCCAGTCCCACTGTCTGAAATGCCGACACAGTCCAGTGCCACTGTCTGATGCCCCGACACAATCCAATCCCACTGACTGAAACCCCGACACAGTCCAGTCCCACTGTCTGAAACCCGGACACGGTCCAGTCCCACTGTCTGAAACCCCGACACAGTCCAGTCCTACTGTCTGAAACCCCAACACAATCAAGTCCCACTGTCCGAAACCCCGACACAGTCGAATCCCGCTGTCTGAAACCCCGACACAGTCCAGTCCCACTGTCAGAAACCCCGACACAGTCCAGTCCCACTGTCTGATAACCAGACACAGTCCAGTCGCACTGACTGAAACCCCGACCCAGTCCAGTCCCACTGTCTGAAACCCCGACACAGTCCAGTCCCACTGTCTGAAACCCCGACACAATCAAGACCCACTGTCTGAAAACCCGACACTGTCCAGTCCCACTGTCTGAAACCCCGACACAATCAAAACCCACTGTCTGAAAACCCGACACAGTCCAGTCCCACTGTCTGAAACCCCGACACAGTCCAATCCCACTGTCTGAAACCCCGACACAATCCAATCCCACTGTCTGATACCCCGACACAGTGCACTCCCACTGTCTGAAACCCCGACACAGTCCAGTCCCTCTGTCTGAAAACCCGACACAGTCCAATCCAACTGTCTGAAAGCCAACACAGTCCAATCCCACTGTCTGAAACCCCGACACAGTCCAATCCCACAAACCTCGACACAGACCAGTGCCACTGTCTGAAACCCCGACACAGTCCAGTCCCACAGTCTGAAAGGCAACACAGTCTAATCCCACTGTCTGAAACCCCGACACAGTACAGTCCCACTGTCTGAAACCTCGACACAGTCCAGTGCCACTGTCTGAAACCCCGACACAGTCAGGTCCCACAGTCTGAAAGGCAACACAGTCTAATCCCACTGTCTGAAACCCCGACACAGTCCAGTCCCACTGTCTGAAACCTCGACAGAGTCCAGTGCCACTGTCTGAAACCCCGACACAGTCCAGTCCCACTGTCTGAAAACCCGACGCAGTCCAGTCCCACTGTCTGAAACCCCGACACAGTCCAGTCCCACTGTCTGAAACGCCGACACAGTCCAGTGCCACTGACTGATGCCCCGACACAGTCCAGTCCCACTGTCTGAAATGCCGACACAGTCCAGTCCCACAGTCTGAAACCCCGACACAATCCAATCCCACTGACTGAAACCCCGACACAGTCCAGTCCCACTGTCTGATGCCCCGACATTCCAGTCCCACTGTCTGAAATGCCGACATAGTCCAGTGTCACTGTCTGATGCCCCGACACAGTCCAGTCCAACTGTCTGAAATGCCGACACAGTCCAGTGCCACTGTCTGATGCCCTGACACAGTCCAGTCCCACTGTCTGAAACCCCGACACAGTCCAGTCCCACTGTCTGAAACCCCAACACAATCAAGTCCCACTGTCCGAAACCCCGACACAGTCGAATCCCGCTGTCTGAAACCCCGACACAGTCCAGTCCCACTGTCAGAAACCCCGACACAGTCCAGTCCCGCTGTCAGAAACCCCGACACAGTCCAGTCCCACTGTCTGAAAACCAGACACAGTCCAGTCGCACTGACTGAAACCCCGACACAGTCCAGTCCCACTGTCTGAAACACCGACACAGTCCAGTCCCACTGTCTGAAACCCCGACACTGTCCAGTCCCACTGTATGAAACGCCGACACAGTACAGTGCCACTGTCTGATGCCCCGAAACAGTCCAGTCCCACTGTCTGAAACGCCGACACAGTCCAGTGCCACTGTCTGTTGCCCCGAAACAGTTCAGTGCCACTGTCTGAAGCTCCGACAAAGTCCATTCCAACTGTCTGAAACCCCGAAGCAGTCCAGTCCCACTGTCTGAAATGCCGACACAGTCCAGTGCCACTGTCTGATGCCCCAAAACAGTCCAGTGCCACTGTCTGAAGCTCCGACACAGTCCATTCCCACAGTCTGAAACGCCGACACAATCCAATCCCACTGTCTGAAACCCCGACACAGTCCAGTCCCACTGTCTGAAACGCCGACACAGTCCAATCCCACTTTCTGAAACCCCGACACAGTCCAATCCCACTGTCTGAAAGGCCGACACAGTCCAATCCCACTGTCTGAAGCCCCGACACAGTGTCGTGCCACTGTCTTAAGCCCCAACACAGTCCTATCCCTCTGTCCGAAACCCCAACACAGGGCAGTTCCACTGTCTGAAACCCCGTGACAGTCCAGTCCCACTGTCTGAAACGCAAACACAGTCCAATCTCACTGTCTGAAGCCCCGACACACTGTCGTGCCACTGTCTTAAGCCCCAACACAGTCCTATCCCTCTCTCCGAAACCCCAACACAGGGCAGTCCCACTGTCTGAAACCCAGACACAGTCCAGTCCCACTGTCTGAAACGCAAACACAGTCCAGTCCCACTGTCTGAAACCCCCGACATAGTCCAATCCCACTGACTGAAACCCCGACACAGTCCAATCCCATTGTCTGAAACCCCAACACAGTCCAGTCCCATTGTCTGAAACCCCGACACAGTCCAGTCCCACTGACTGAAACCCAACACAGTCCAATCCCACTGTCTGAAACACCGACACAGTCCAGTCCCACAGTCTGAAACCCCGAAACAGTCCAATCCCACTGTATGATTCCCGTACACAGTGCACTCGCACTGTCTGAAACCCCGACACAATCAAGACCCACTGTCTGAAAACCCGACACTGTCCAGTCCCACTGTCTGAAACCCCGACACAATCAAAACCAACTGTCTGAAAACCCGACACAGTCCAGTCCCACTGTCTGAAACCCCGACACAGTCCAATCCCACTGTCTGAAACCCCGACACAATCCAATCCCACTGTCTGATACCCCGACACAGTGCAGTCCCACTGTCTGAAAACACGACACAGTCCAGTCCCACTGTCTGAAAACCCGACACAGTCCAATCCCACTGTCTGAAAACCCGACACAGTCCAGTCCCACTGTCTGAAAACCAGACACAGTCCAGTCCCCCTGTGTGAGTCCCGTACACAGTGCACTCCCACTGTCTGAAACCCCGACACAGTCCAGTCCCACTGTCTGAAAACCCGACACAGTCCAATCCAACTGTCTGAAAGCCAACACAGTCCAGTGCCACTGACTGATGCCCCGACACAGTCCAGTCCCACTGTCTGAAATGCCGACACAGTCCAGTCCCACAGTCTGAAACCCCGACACAATCCAATCCCACTGTCTGAAACCTCGACACAGACCAGTGCCACTGTCTGAAACCCCGACACAGTCCAGTCCCCCTGTGTGAGTCCCGTACACAGTGCACTCCCACTGTCTGAAACACCGACACAGTCCAGTCCCACTGTCTGAAAACCCGACACAGTCCAATCCAACTGTCTGAAAGCCAACACAGTCCAATCCCACTGTCTGAAACCCCGACACAGTCCAATCCCACAAACCTCGACACAGACCAGTGCCACTGTCTGAAACCCCGACACAGTCCAGTCCCACAGTCTGAAAGGCAACACAGTCTAATCCCACTGTCTGAAACCCCGACACAGTCCAGTCCCACTGTCTGAAACCTCGACACAGTCCAGTGCCACTGTCTGAAACCCCGACACAGTCAGGTCCCACAGTCTGAAAGGCAACACAGTCTAATCCCACTGTCTGAAACCCCGACACAGTCCAGTCCCACTGTCTGAAACCTCGACAGAGTCCAGTGCCTCTGTCTGAAACCCCGACACAGTCCAGTCCCACTGTCTGAAAACCCGACGCAGTCCAGTCCCACTGTCTGAAACGCCGACACAGTCCAGTGCCACTGACTGATGCCCCGACACAGTCCAGTCCCACTGTCTGAAATGCCGACATAGTCCAGTGTCACTGTCTGATGCCCCGACACAGTCCAGTCCAACTGTCTGAAATGCCGACACGGTCCAGTGCCACTGTCTGATGCCCTGACACAGTCCAGTCCCACTGTCTGAAATGCCGACACAGTCCAGTGCCACTGTCTGATGCCCCGACACAATCCAATCCCACTGACTGAAACCCCGACACAGTGCAGTCCCACTGTCTGAAAACACGACACAGTCCAGTCCCACTGTCTGAAAACCCGACACAGTCCAGTCCCACTGTCTGAAAACCCGACACAGTCCAGTCCCACTGTCTGAAACCCCGACACTGTCCAGTCCCACTGTCTGAAAACCAGACACAGCCCAGTCCCCCTGTGTGAGTCCCGTACACAGTGCACTCCCACTGTCTGAAACCCCGACACAGTCCAGTCCCACTGTCTGAAAACCTGACACAGTCCAATCCAACTGTCTGAAAGCCAACACAGTCCAATCCCACTGTCTGAAACCCCGACACATTCCAATCCCACTGTCTGAAACCTCGACACAGACCAGTGCCACTGTCTGAACCCCGACACAGTCCAGTCCCACAGTCTGAAAGGCAACACAGTCTAATCCCACTGTCTGAAACCCCGACACAGTCCAGTCCCACTGTCTGAAACCTTGACAGAGTCCAGTGCCACTGTCTGAAACCCCGACACAGTCCAATCCCACAAACCTCGACACAGACCAGTGCCACTGTCTGAAACCCCGACACAGTCCAGTCCCACAGTCTGAAAGGCAACACAGTCTAATCCCACTGTCTGAAACCCCGACACAGTACAGTCCCACTGTCTGAAACCTCGACACAGTCCAGTGCCACTGTCTGAAACCCCGACACAGTCAGGTCCCACAGTCTGAAAGGCAACACAGTCTAATCCCACTGTCTGAAACCCCGACACAGTCCAGTCCCACTGTCTGAAACCTCGACAGAGTCCAGTGCCACTGGCTGAAACCCCGACACAGTCCAGTCCCACTGTCTGAAAACCCGACGCAGTCCAGTCCCACTGTCTGAAACCCCGACACAGTCCAGTCCCACTGTCTGAAACGCCAACACAGTCCAGTGCCACTGACTGATGCCCCGACACAGTCCAGTCCCACTGTCTGAAATGCCGACACAGTCCAGTCCCACAGTCTGAAACCCCGACACAATCCAATCCCACTGACTGAAACCCCGACACAGTCCAGTCCCACTGTCTGATGCCCCGACAGTCCAGTCCCACTGTCTGAAATGCCGACATAGTCCAGTGTCACTGTCTGATGCCCCGACACAGTCCAGTCCAACTGTCTGAAATGCCGACACAGTCCAGTGCCACTGTCTGATGCCCTGACACAGTCCAGTCCCACTGTCTGAAACCCCGACACAGTCCAGTCCCACTGTCTGAAACCCCAACACAATCAAGTCCCACTGTCCGAAACCCCGACACAGTCGAATCCCGCTGTCTGAAACCCCGACACAGTCCAGTCCCACTGTCAGAAACCCCGACACAGTCCAGTCCCACTGTCAGAAACCCCGACACAGTCCAGTCCCACTGTCTGAAAACCAGACACAGTCCAGTCGCACTGACTGAAACCCCGACACAGTCAAGTCCCACTGTCTGAAACACCGACACAGTCCAGTCCCACTGTCTGAAACCCCGACACTGTCCAGTCCCACTGTATGAAACGCCGACACAGTCCAGTGCCACTGTCTGATGCCCCGAAACAGTCCAGTCCCACTGTCTGAAACGCCGACACAGTCCAGTGCCACTGTCTGTTGCCCCGAAACAGTTCAGTGCCACTGTCTGAAGCTCCGACAAAGTCCATTCCAACTGTCTGAAACCCCGAAGCAGTCCAGTCCCACTGTCTGAAATGCCGACACAGTCCAGTGCCACTGTCTGATGCCCCAAAACAGTCCAGTGCCACTGTCTGAAGCTCCGACACAGTCCATTCCCACAGTCTGAAACCCCGACACAATCCAATCCCACTGTCTGAAACCCCGACACAGTCCAGTCCCACTGTCTGAAACGCCGACACAGTCCAATCCCACTGTCTGAAATGCAAACACAGTCCAGTCCCACTGTCTGAAACCCCCGACATAGTCCAATCCCACTGACTGAAACCCCGACACAGTCCAATCCCATTGTCTGAAACCCCAACACAGTCCAGTCCCATTGTCTGAAACCCCGACACAGTCCAGTCCCACTGACTGAAACCCAACACAGTCCAATCCCACTGTCTGAAACCCCGACACAGTCCAGTCCCACTGTCTGAAACCCCGAAACAGTCCAATCCCACTGTATGAGTCCCGTACACAGTGCACTCGCACTGTCTGAAACCCCGACACAATCAAGACCCACTGTCTGAAAACCCGACACTGTCCAGTCCCACTGTCTGAAACCCCGACACAATCAAAACCCACTGTCTGAAAACCCGACAGAGTCCAGTCCCACTGTCTGAAACCCCGACACAGTCCAATCCCACTGTCTGAAACCCCGACACAATCCAATCCCACTGTCTGATACCCCGACACAGTGCAGTCCCAATGTCTGAAAACACGACACAGTCCAGTCCCACTGTCTGAAAACCCGACACAGTCCAATCCCACTGTCTGAAAACCCGACACAGTCCAGTCCCACTGTCTGAAACCCCGACACTGTCCAGTCCCACTGTCTGAAAACCAGACACAGTCCAGTCCCCCTGTGTGAGTCCCGTACACAGTGCACTCCCACTGTCTGAAACCCCGACACAGTCCAGTCCCACTGTCTGAAAACCCGACACAGTCCAATCCAACTGTCTGAAAGCCAACACAGTCCAATCCCACTGTCTGAAACCCCGACACATTCCAATCCCACTGTCTGAAACCTCGACACAGACCAGTGCCACTGTCAGAAACCCCGACACAGTCCAGTCCCACAGTCTGAAAGGCAACACAGTCTAATCCCACTGTCTGAAACCCCGACACAGTCCAGTCCCACTGTCTGAAACCTCGACACAGTCCAGTGCCACTGTCTGAAACCCCGACACAGTCAGGTCCCACAGTCTGAAAGGCAACACAGTCTAATCCCACTGTCTGAAACCCCGACACAGTCCAGTCCCACTGTCTGAAACCTTGACAGAGTCCAGTGCCACTGTCTGAAACCCCGACACAGTCCAGTCCCACTGTCTGAAAACCCGACGCAGTCCAGTCCCACTGTCTGAAACACCGACACAGTCCAGTCCCACTGTCTGAAACCCCGACACTGTCCAGTGCCACTGACTGATGCCCCGACACAGTCCAGTCCCACTGTCTGAAATGCCGACACAGTCCAGTCCCACTGTCTGAAACCCCGACACAATCCAATCCCACTGACTGAAACCGCGACACAGTCCAGTCCCACAGTCTGAAAGCCAACACAGTCCAGTGCCACTGTCTGATGCCCCGACAGTCCAGTCCCACTGTCTGAAATGCCGACATAGTCCAGTGTCACGTCTGATGCCCCGAAACAGTCCAGTGCCACTGTCTGAAGCTCCGACACAGTACATTCCCACAGTCTGAAACGCCGACACAATCCAATCCCACTGTCTGAAACCCCGACACAGTCCAGTCCCACTGTCTGAAACGCCGACACAGTCCAATCCCACTTTCTGAAACCCCGACACAGTCCAATCCCACTGTCTGAAACGCCGACACAGTCCAATCCCACTGTCTGAAGCCCCGACACAGTGTCGTGCCACTGTCTTAAGCCCCAACACAGTCCTATCCCTCTGTCCGAAACCCCAACACAGGGCAGTTCCACTGTCTGAAACCCCGTGACAGTCCAGTCCCACTGTCTGAAACGCAAACACAGTCCAATCTCACTGTCTGAAGCCCCGACACACTGTCGTGCCACTGTCTTAAGCCCCAACACAGTCCTATCCCTCTCTCCGAAACCCCAACACAGGGCAGTCCCAGTGTCTGAAACCCCGACACAGTCCAGTCCCACTGTCTGAAACGCAAACACAGTCCAGTCCCACTGTCTGAAACCCCCGACATAGTCCAATCCCACTGACTGAAACCCCGACACAGTCCAATCCCATTGTCTGAAACCCCAACACAGTCCAGTCCCATTGTCTGAAACCCCGACACAGTCCAGTCCCACTGACTGAAACCCAACACAGTCCAATCCCACTGTCTGAAACACCGACACAGTCCAGTCCCACTGTCTGAAACCCCGAAACAGTCCAATCCCACTGTATGAGTCCCGTACACAGTGCACTCGCACTGTCTGAAACCCCGACACAATCAAGACCCACTGTCTGAAAACCCGACACTGTCCAGTCCCACTGTCTGAAACCCCGACACAATCAAAACCCACTGTCTGAAAACCCGACACAGTCCAGTCCCACTGTCTGAAACCCCGACACAGTCCAATCCCACTGTCTGAAACCCCGACACAATCCAATCCCACTGTCTGATACCCCGACACAGTGCAGTCCCACTGTCTGAAAACATGACACAGTCCAGTCCCACTGTCTGAAAACCCGACACAGTCCAATCCCACTGTCTGAAAACCCGACACAGTCCAGTCCCACTGTCTGAAACCCCGACACTGTCCAGTCCCACTGTCTGAAAACCAGACACAGTCCAGTCCCCCTGTGTGAGTCCCGTACACAGTGCACTCCCACTGTCTGAAACCCCGACACAATCCAATCCCACTGTCTGATACCCCGACACAGTGCAGTCCCACTGTCTGAAAACATGACACAGTCCAGTCCCACTGTCTGAAAACCCGACACAGTCCAATCCCACTGTCTGAAAACCCGACACAGTCCAGTCCCACTGTCTGAAACCCCGACACTGTCCAGTCCCACTGTCTGAAAACCAGACACAGTCCAGTCCCCCTGTGTGAGTCCCGTACACAGTGCACTCCCACTGTCTGAAACCCCGACACAGTCCAGTCCCACTGTCTGAAAACCCGACACAGTCCAATCCAACTGTCTGAAAGCCAACACAGTCCAATCCCACTGTCTGAAACCTCGACACAGACCAGTGCCACTGTCTGAAACCCCGACACAGTCCAGTCCCACAGTATGAAAGGCAACACAGTCTAATCCCACTGTCTGAAACCCCGACACAGTCCAGTCCCACTGTCTGAAACCTCGACACAGTCCAGTGCCACTGTCTGAAACCCCGACACAGTCAGGTCCCACAGTCTGAAAGGCAACACAGTCTAATCCCACTGTCTGAAACCCCGACACAGTCCAGTCCCACTGTCTGAAACCTTGACAGAGTCCAGTGCCACTGTCTGAAACCCCGACACAGTCCAGTCCCACTGTCTGAAAACCCGACGCAGTCCAGTCCCACTGTCTGAAACCCCGACACAGTCCAGTCCCACTGTCTGAAACGCCGACACAGTCCAGTGACACTGACTGATGCACCGACACAGTCCAGTCCCACTGTCTGAAATGCCGACACAGTCCAGTCCCACAGTCTGAAACCCCGACACAATCCAATCCCACTGACTGAAACCCCGACACAGTCCAGTCCCACAGTCTGAAAGCCAACATAGTCCAGTGCCACTGTCTGACGCCCCGATAGTCCAGTCCCACTGTCTGAAATGCCGACATAGTCCAGTGTCACTGTCTGATGCCCCGACACAGTCCAGTCCAACTGTCTGAAACGCCGACACAGTCCAGTGCCACTGTCTGAAACCCCAACACAATCAAGTCCCACTGTCCGAAACCCCGACACAGTCGAATCCCGCTGTCTGAAACCCCGACACAGTCCAGTCCCACTGTCAGAAACCCCGACACAGTCCAGTCCCACTGTCAGAAACCCCGACACAGTCCAGTCCCACTGTCTGAAAACCAGACACAGTCCAGTCGCACTGACTGAAACCCCGACACAGTCCAGTCCCACTGTCTGAAACCCCGACACAGTCCAGTCCCACTGTCTGAAACCCCGACACAATCAAGACCCACTGTCTGAAAACCCGACACTGTCCAGTCCCACTGTCTGAAACCCCGACACAATCAAAACCCACTGTCTGAAAACCCGACACAGTCCAGTCCCACTGTCTGAAACCCCGACACAGTCCAATCCCACTGTCTGAAACCCCGACACAATCCAATCCCACTGTCTGATACCCCGACACAGTGCACTCCCACTGTCTGAAACCCCGACACAGTCCAGTCCCACTGTCTGAAAACCCGACACAGTCCAGTCCCACTGTCTGAAACCCCGACACTGTCCAGTCCCACTGTCTGAAACTCCGACACTGTCCAGTCCCACTGTATGAAACCCCAACACAGTCCAGTCCCACTGTCTGAAACCCCGACACAGTGCAGTCCAGCTGTCTGAAACCCCGACACTGTCCAGTCCCACTGTCTGAAAACCCCGACACAGTCCGGTCCCACTGTTTGAAACCCCGACACAGTCCAGCCCCACTGTATGAAACCCCGACACAATCCAATCCCACTGTCTGAAACCCCGGTACAGTCCAGTCCCACTGTCTGAAATGCCGACACAGTCCAGTCCAACTCTCTGAAACCCCGACACAGTCCAGTCCCACTGTATGAAACCCAGACACAGTCCAATCCCACTGTCTGAATTCCGAACACAGTCCAGTCCCACTGTATGAAACTCCGACACAGTCCAGTGCCACTGTCTGAAACCCCGACACAGTCCAGTGCCACAGTCTGAAACCCCAACACATTCCAGTCCCACTGTCTGAAACCCCGACACAGTCCAGCCCCACTGCATGAAACCCCGACACAATCCAATCCCACTGTCTGAAAACCCGATACAGTCCAGTCCCACTGTCTGAAACGCCGACATGGTCAAGTGCCACTGTCTGATGCCCCGACACAATCCAATCCCACTGACTGACACCCCGACACAGTCCAGACCCACTGTCTGAAACCCCGACACTGTCCAGTCCCACTGTATGGAACCCCGACACAGTCCAGTCCCACTGTCTGAAACCCCGACACTGTCCAGTCCCACTGTCTGAAACCCCGACACTGTCCAGTCCCACTGTGTGAAACCCCGACACTGTCCAGTCCCATTGTATGAAACCCCGACACAGTCCAGTCCCACTGTCTGAAACCCCGACACTGTCCATTCCCACTGTCTGAAACCCCGACACTGTCCAGTCCCACTGTCTGAAACCCCGACACTGTCCAGTCCCAATGTCTAAAACCCCGACACAGTGCAGTCCAGCTGACTGAAACCCCAACAGAGTCCAATCCAACAGTCTGAATCCCGAACACAGTGCACTCCCACTCTCTGAAAGCCCCGACACAGTCCAATCCCACTGTCTGAAACGCCGACACAGTCCAGTCCCAGTGTATGAAACCCAGACACAGTGCAGTCCCACTGTCTTAAATCCCGACATAGTCCAGTCCCATTGTCTGAAACCCCGACACAATCCAATCCCACTGTCTGAAACCCCGACACAGTCCAGTCCCACTGTCTGAAACGCCGACACAGTCCAGTCCCACTCTCTGAAGCCCCGACACAGTCCAGTCACACTGTATGAAACCCAGACACAGTCCAATCCCATTGTCTGAATTCCGAACACAGTCCAGTCCCACTGTATGAAACTCCGACACAGTCCAGTGCCACTGTCTGAAACCCCGACACAGTCCAGTGCCACTGTCTGAAACCCCAACACATTCCAGTCCCACTGTCCGAAACCCCGAAACAGTCCAGTCCCACTGTCTGAAGCTCCGACACAGTCCAATCCCACTGTCTGAATCCCGAACACAGTGCACTCCCACTGTATGAAACTCCGACACAGTCCAGTCCCACAGTCTGAAAGCCAACACAGTCCAGTGCCACTGTCTGATGCCCCGACAGTCCAGTCCCACTGTCTGAAATGCGATATAGTCCAGTGTCACTGTCTGATGCCCCGACACAGTCCAGTCCAACTGTCTGAAATGCCGACACAGTCCAGTGCCACTGTCTGATGCCCCGACACAATCCAATCCCACTGACTGAAACCCCGACACAGTCCAGTCCCACTGTCTGAAACCCGGACACGGTCCAGTCCCACTGTCTGAAACCCCGACACAGTCCAGTCCTACTGTCTGAAACCCCAACACAATCAAGTCCCACTGTCCGAAACCCCGACACAGTCGAATCCCGCTGTCTGAAACCCCGACACAGTCCAGTCCCACTGTCAGAAACCCCGACACAGTCCAGTCCCACTGTCTGAAAACCAGACACAGTCCAGTCGCACTGACTGAAACCCCGACACAGTCCAGTCCCACTGTCTGAAACCCCGACACAGTCCAGTCCCACTGTCTGAAACCCCGACACAATCAAGACCCACTGTCTGAAAACCCGACACTGTCCAGTCCCACTGTCTGAAACCCCGACACAATCAAAACCCACTGTCTGAAAACCCGACACAGTCCAGTCCCACTGTCTGAAACCCCGACACAGTCCAATCCCACTGTCTGAAACCCCGACACAATCCAATCCCACTGTCTGATACCCCGACACAGTGCACTCCCACTGTCTGAAACCCCGACACAGTCCAGTCCCACTGTCTGAAAACCCGACACAGTCCAATCCAACTGTCTGAAAGCCAACACAGTCCAATCCCACTGTCTGAAACCCCGACACAGTCCAATCCCACAAACCTCGACACAGACCAGTGCCACTGTCTGAAACCCCGACACAGTCCAGTCCCACAGTCTGAAAGGCAACACAGTCTAATCCCACTGTCTGAAACCCCGACACAGTACAGTCCCACTGTCTGAAACCTCGACACAGTCCAGTGCCACTGTCTGAAACCCCGACACAGTCAGGTCCCACAGTCTGAAAGGCAACACAGTCTAATCCCACTGTCTGAAACCCCGACACAGTCCAGTCCCACTGTCTGAAACCTCGACAGAGTCCAGTGCCACTGTCTGAAACCCCGACACAGTCCAGTCCCACTGTCTGAAAACCCGACGCAGTCCAGTCCCACTGTCTGAAACCCCGACACAGTCCAGTCCCACTGTCTGAAACGCCGACACAGTCCAGTGCCACTGACTGATGCCCCGACACAGTCCAGTCCCACTGTCTGAAATGCCGACACAGTCCAGTCCCACAGTCTGAAACCCCGACACAATCCAATCCCACTGACTGAAACCCCGACACAGTCCAGTCCCACTGTCTGATGCCCCGACATTCCAGTCCCACTGTCTGAAATGCCGACATAGTCCAGTGTCACTGTCTGATGCCCCGACACAGTCCAGTCCAACTGTCTGAAATGCCGACACAGTCCAGTGCCACTGTCTGATGCCCTGACACAGTCCAGTCCCACTGTCTGAAACCCCGACACAGTCCAGTCCCACTGTCTGAAACCCCAACACAATCAAGTCCCACTGTCCGAAACCCCGACACAGTCGAATCCCGCTGTCTGAAACCCCGACACAGTCCAGTCCCACTGTCAGAAACCCCGACACAGTCCAGTCCCACTGTCAGAAACCCCGACACAGTCCAGTCCCACTGTCTGAAAACCAGACACAGTCCAGTCGCACTGACTGAAACCCCGACACAGTCCAGTCCCACTGTCTGAAACACCGACACAGTCCAGTCCCACTGTCTGAAACCCCGACACTGTCCAGTCCCACTGTATGAAACGCCGACACAGTACAGTGCCACTGTCTGATGCCCCGAAACAGTCCAGTCCCACTGTCTGAAACGCCGACACAGTCCAGTGCCACTGTCTGTTGCCCCGAAACAGTTCAGTGCCACTGTCTGAAGCTCCGACAAAGTCCATTCCAACTGTCTGAAACCCCGAAGCAGTCCAGTCCCACTGTCAGAAATGCCGACACAGTCCAGTGCCACTGTCTGATGCCCCAAAACAGTCCAGTGCCACTGTCTGAAGCTCCGACACAGTCCATTCCCACAGTCTGAAACGCCGACACAATCCAATCCCACTGTCTGAAACCCCGACACAGTCCAGTCCCACTGTCTGAAACGCCGACACAGTCCAATCCCACTTTCTGAAACCCCGACACAGTCCAATCCCACTGTCTGAAAGGCCGACACAGTCCAATCCCACTGTCTGAAGCCCCGACACAGTGTCGTGCCACTGTCTTAAGCCCCAACACAGTCCTATCCCTCTGTCCGAAACCCCAACACAGGGCAGTTCCACTGTCTGAAACCCCGTGACAGTCCAGTCCCACTGTCTGAAACGCAAACACAGTCCAATCTCACTGTCTGAAGCCCCGACACACTGTCGTGCCACTGTCTTAAGCCCCAACACAGTCCTATCCCTCTCTCCGAAACCCCAACACAGGGCAGTCCCACTGTCTGAAACCCAGACACAGTCCAGTCCCACTGTCTGAAACGCAAACACAGTCCAGTCCCACTGTCTGAAACCCCCGACATAGTCCAATCCCACTGACTGAAACCCCGACACAGTCCAATCCCATTGTCTGAAACCCCAACACAGTCCAGTCCCATTGTCTGAAACCCCGACACAGTCCAGTCCCACTGACTGAAACCCAACACAGTCCAATCCCACTGTCTGAAACCCCGACACAGTCCAGTCCCACTGTCTGAAACCCCGAAACAGTCCAATCCCACTGTATGAGTCCCGTACACAGTGCACTCGCACTGTCTGAAACCCCGACACAATCAAGACCCACTGTCTGAAAACCCGACACTGTCCAGTCCCACTGTCTGAAACCCCGACACAATCAAAACCCACTGTCTGAAACCCCGACACAGTCCAATCCCACTGTCTGAAACCCCGACACAATCCAATCCCACTGTCTGATACCCCGACACAGTGCAGTCCCACTGTCTGAAAACACGACACAGTCCAGTCCCACTGTCTGAAAACCCGACACAGTCCAATCCCACTGTCTGAAAACCCGACACAGTCCAGTCCCACTGTCTGAAACCCCGACACTGTCCAGTCCCACTGTCTGAAAACCAGACACAGTCCAGTCCCCCTGTGTGAGTCCCGTACACAGTGCACTCCCACTGTCTGAAACCCCGACACAGTCCAGTCCCACTGTCTGAAAACCCGACACAGTCCAATCCAACTGTCTGAAAGCCAACACAGTCCAGTGCCACTGACTGATGCCCCGACACAGTCCAGTCCCACTGTCTGAAATGCCGACACAGTCCAGTCCCACAGTCTGAAACCCCGACACAATGCAATCCCACTGTCTGAAACCTCGACACAGACCAGTGCCACTGTCTGAAACCCCGACACAGTCCAGTCCCCCTGTGTGAGTCCCGTACACAGTGCACTCCCACTGTCTGAAACACCGACACAGTCCAGTCCCACTGGCTGAAAACCCGACACAGTCCAATCCAACTGTCTGAAAGCCAACACAGTCCAATCCCACTGTCTGAAACCCCGACACAGTCCAATCCCACAAACCTCGACACAGACCAGTGCCACTGTCTGAAACCCCGACACAGTCCAGTCCCACAGTCTGAAAGGCAACACAGTCTAATCCCACTGTCTGAAACCCCGACACAGTCCAGTCCCACTGTCTGAAACCTCGACACAGTCCAGTGCCACTGTCTGAAACCCCGACACAGTCAGGTCCCACAGTCTGAAAGGCAACACAGTCTAATCCCACTGTCTGAAACCCCGACACAGTCCAGTCCCACTGTCTGAAACCTCGACAGAGTCCAGTGCCTCTGTCTGAAACCCCGACACAGTCCAGTCCCACTGTCTGAAAACCCGACGCAGTCCAGTCCCACTGTCTGAAACGCCGACACAGTCCAGTGCCACTGACTGATGCCCCGACACAGTCCAGTCCCACTGTCTGAAATGCCGACATAGTCCAGTGTCACTGTCTGATGCCCTGACACAGTCCAGTCCAACTGTCTGAAATGCCGACACGGTCCAGTGCCACTGTCTGATGCCCTGACACAGTCCAGTCCCACTGTCTGAAATGCCGACACAGTCCAGTGCCACTGTCTGATGCCCCGACACAATCCAATCCCACTGACTGAAACCCCGACACAGTGCAGTCCCACTGTCTGAAAACACGACACAGTCCAGTCCCACTGTCTGAAAACCCGACAAAGTCCAGTCCCACTGTCTGAAAACCCGACACAGTCCAGTCCCACTGTCTGAAACCCCGACACTGTCCAGTCCCACTGTCTGAAAACCAGACACAGTCCAGTCCCCCTGTGTGAGTCCCGTACACAGTGCACTCCCACTGTCTGAAACCCCGACACAGTCCAGTCCCACTGTCTGAAAACCCGACACAGTCCAATCCAACTGTCTGAAAGCCAACACAGTCCAATCCCACTGTCTGAAACCCCGACACATTCCAATCCCACTGTCTGAAACCTCGACACAGACCAGTGCCACTGTCTGAACCCCGACACAGTCCAGTCCCACAGTCTGAAAGGCAACACAGTCTAATCCCACTGTCTGAAACCCCGACACAGTCCAGTCCCACTGTCTGATACCTCGACACAGTCCAGTGCCACTGTCTGAAACCCCGATACAGTCAGGTCCCACAGTCTGAAAGGCAACACAGTCTAATCCCACTGTCTGAAACACCGACACAGTCCAGTCCCACTGTCTGAAACCTTGACAGAGTCCAGTGCCACTGTCTGAAACCCCGACACAGTCCAATCCCACAAACCTCGACACAGACCAGTGCCACTGTCTGAAACCCCGACACAGTCTAGTCCCACAGTCTGAAAGGCAACACAGTCTAATCCCACTGTCTGAAACCCCGACACAGTACAGTCCCACTGTCTGAAACCTCGACACAGTCCAGTGCCACTGTCTGAAACCCCGACACAGTCAGGTCCCACAGTCTGAAAGGCAACACAGTCTAATCCCACTGTCTGAAACCCCGACACAGTCCAGTCCCACTGTCTGAAACCTCGACAGAGTCCAGTGCCACTGGCTGAAACCCCGACACAGTCCAGTCCCACTGTCTGAAAACCCGACGCAGTCCAGTCCCACTGTCTGAAACCCCGACACAGTCCAGTCCCACTGTCTGAAACGCCGACACAGTCCAGTGCCACTGACTGATGCCCCGACACAGTCCAGTCCCACTGTCTGAAATGCCGACACAGTCCAGTCCCACAGTCTGAAACCCCGACACAATCCAATCCCACTGACTGAAACCCCGACACAGTCCAGTCCCACTGTCTGATGCCCCGACAGTCCAGTCCCACTGTCTGAAATGCCGACATAGTCCAGTGTCACTGTCTGATGCCCCGACACAGTCCAGTCCAACTGTCTGAAATGCCGACACAGTCCAGTGCCATTGTCTGATGCCCTGACACAGACCAGTCCCACTGTCTGAAACCCCGACACAGTCCAGTCCCACTGTCTGAAACCCCAACACAATCAAGTCCCACTGTCCGAAACCCCGACACAGTCGAATCCCGCTGTCTGAAACCCCGACACAGTCCAGTCCCACTGTCAGAAACCCCGACACAGTCCAGTCCCACTTTCAGAAACCCCGACACAGTCCAGTCCCACTGTCTGAAAACCAGACACAGTCCAGTCGCACTGACTGAAACCCCGACACAGTCAAGTCCCACTGTCTGAAACCCCGACACTGTCCAGTCCCACTGTATGAAACGCCGACACAGTCCAGTGCCACTGTCTGATGCCCCGAAACAGTCCAGTCCCACTGTCTGAAACGCCGACACAGTCCAGTGCCACTGTCTGTTGCCCCGAAACAGTTCAGTGCCACTGTCTGAAGCTCCGACAAAGTCCATTCCAACTGTCTGAAACCCCGAAGCAGTCCAGTCCCACTGTCTGAAATGCCGACACAGTCCAGTGCCACTGTCTGATGCCCCAAAACAGTCCAGTGCCACTGTCTGAAGCTCCGACACAGTCCATTCCCACAGTCTGAAACGCCGACACAATCCAATCCCACTGTCTGAATCCCCGACACAGTCCAGTCCCACTGTCTGAAACGCCGACACAGTCCAATCCCACTGTCTGAAACGCAAACACAGTCCAGTCCCACTGTCTGAAACCCCCGACATAGTCCAATCCCACTGACTGAAACCCCGACACAGTCCAATCCCATTGTCTGCAACCCCAACACAGTCCAGTCCCATTGTCTGAAACCCCGACACAGTCCAGTCCCACTGACTGAAACCCAACACAGTCCAATCCCACTGTCTGAAACCCCGACACAGTCCAGTCCCACTGTCTGAAACCCCGAAACAGTCCAATCCCACTGTATGAGTCCCGTACACCGTGCACTCGCACTGTCTGAAACCCCGACACAATCAAGACCCACTGTCTGAAAACCCGACACTGTCCAGTCCCACTGTCTGAAACCCCGACACAATCAAAACCCACTGTCTGAAAACCCGACACAGTCCAGTCCCACTGTCTGAAACCCCGACACAGTCCAATCCCACTGTCTGAAACCCCGACACAATCCAATCCCACTGTCTGATACCCCGACACAGTGCAGTCCCACTGTCTGAAAACACGACACAGTCCAGTCCCACTGTCTGAAAACCCGACACAGTCCAATCCCACTGTCTGAAAACCCGACACAGTCCAGTCCCACTGTCTGAAACCCCGACACTGTCCAGTCCCACTGTCTGAAAACCAGACACAGTCCAGTCCCCCTGTGTGAGTCCCGTACACAGTGCACTCCCACTGTCTGAAACCCCGACACAGTCCAGTCCCACTGTCTGAAAACCCGACACAGTCCAATCCAACTGTCTGAAAGCCAACACAGTCCAATCCCACTGTCTGAAACCCCGACACATTCCAATCCCACTGTCTGAAACCTCGACACAGACCAGTGCCACTGTCAGAAACCCCGACACAGTCCAGTCCCACAGTCTGAAAGGCAACACAGTCTAATCCCACTGTCTGAAACCCCGACACAGTCCAGTCCCACTGTCTGAAACCTCGACACAGTCCAGTGCCACTGTCTGAAACCCCGACACAGTCAGGTCCCACAGTCTGAAAGGCAACACAGTCTAATCCCACTGTCTGAAACCCCGACACAGTCCAGTCCCGCTGTCTGAAACCTTGACAGAGTCCAGTGCCACTGTCTGAAACCCCGACACAGTCCAGTCCCACTGTCTGAAAACCCGACGCAGTCCAGTCCCACTGTCTGAAACACCGACACAGTCCAGACCCACTGTCTGAAACCCCGACACAATCCAATCCCACTGACTGAAACCGCGACACAGTCCAGTCCCACAGTCTGAAAGCCAACACAGTCCAGTGCCACTGTCTGATGCCCCGACAGTCCAGTCCCACTGTCTGAAATGCCGACATAGTCCAGTGTCACTGTCTGATGCCCCGAAACAGTCCAGTGCCACTGTCTGAAGCTCCAACACAGTACATTCCCACAGTCTGAAACGCCGACACAATCCAATCCCACTGTCTGAAACCCCGACACAGTCCAGTCCCACTGTCTGAAACGCCGACACAGTCCAATCCCACTTTCTGAAACCCCGACACAGTCCAATCCCACTGTCTGAAACGCCGACACAGTCCAATCCCACTGTCTGAAGCCCCGACACAGTGTCGTGCCACTGTCTTAAGCCCCAACACAGTCCTAACCCTCTGTCCGAAACCCCAACACAGGGCAGTTCCACTGTCTGAAACCCCGTGACAGTCCAGTCCCACTGTCTGAAACGCAAACACAGTCCAATCTCACTGTCTGAAGCCCCGACACACTGTCGTGCCACTGTCTTAAGCCCCAACACAGTCCTATCCCTCTCTCCGAAACCCCAACACAGGGCAGTCCCAGTGTCTGAAACCCCGACACAGTCCAGTCCCACTGTCTGAAACGCAAACACAGTCCAGTCCCACTGTCTGAAACCCCCGACATAGTCCAATCCCACTGACTGAAACCCCGACACAGTCCAATCCCATTGTCTGAAACCCCAACACAGTCCAGTCCCATTGTCTGAAACCCCGACACAGTCCAGTCCCACTGACTGAAACCCAACACAGTCCAATCCCACTGTCTGAAACACCGACACAGTCCAGTCCCACTGTCTGAAACCCCGAAACAGTCCAATCCCACTGTATGAGTCCCGTACACAGTGCACTCGCACTGTCTGAAACCCCGACACAATCAAGACACACTGTCTGAAAACCCGACACTGTCCAGTCCCACTGTCTGAAACCCCGACACAATCAAAACCCACTGTCTGAAAACCCGACACAGTCCAGTCCCACTGTCTGAAACCCCGACACAGTCCAATCCCACTGTCTGAAACCCCGACACAATCCAATCCCACTGTCTGATACCCCGACACAGTGCAGTCCCACTGTCTGAAAACATGACACAGTCCAGTCCCACTGTCTGAAAACCCGACACAGTCCAATCCCACTGTCTGAAAACCCGACACAGTCCAGTCCCACTGTCTGAAACCCCGACACTGTCCAGTCCCACTGTCTGAAAACCAGACACAGTCCAGTCCCCCTGTGTGAGTCCCGTACACAGTGCACTCCCACTGTCTGAAACCCCGACACAGTCCAGTCAAACTGTCTGAAAACCCGACACAGTCCAATCCAACTGTCTGAAAGCCAACACAGTCCAATCCCACTGTCTGAAACCTCGACACAGACCAGTGCCACTGTCTGAAACCCCGACACAGTCCAGTCCCACAGTATGAAAGGCAACACAGTCTAATCCCACTGTCTGAAACCCCGACACAGTCCAGTCCCACTGTCTGAAACCTCGACACAGTCCAGTGCCACTGTCTGAAACCCCGACACAGTCAGGTCCCACAGTCTGAAAGGCAACACAGTCTAATCCCACTGTCTGAAACCCCGACACAGTCCAGTCCCACTGTCTGAAACCTTGACAGAGTCCAGTGCCACTGTCTGAAACCCCGACACAGTCCAGTCCCACTGTCTGAAAACCCGACGCAGTCCAGTCCCACTGTCTGAAACCCCGACACAGTCCAGTCCCACTGTCTGAAACGCCGACACATTCCAGTGACACTGACTGATGCACCGACACAGTCCAGTCCCACTGTCTGAAATGCCGACACAGTCCAGTCCCACAGTCTGAAACCCCGACACAATCCAATCCCACTGACTGAAACCCCGACACAGTCCAGTCCCACAGTCTGAAAGCCAACATAGTCCAGTGCCACTGTCTGACGCCCCGACAGTCCAGTCCCACTGTCTGAAATGCCGACATAGTCCAGTGTCACTGTCTGATGCCCCGACACAGTCCAGTCCAACTGTCTGAAACGCCGACACAGTCCAGTGCCACTGTCTGAAACCCCAACACAATCAAGTCCCACTGTCCGAAACCCCGACACAGTCGAATCCCGCTGTCTGAAACCCCGACACAGTCCAGTCCCACTGTCAGAAACCCCGACCCAGTCCAGTCCCACTGTCAGAAACCCCGACACAGTCCAGTCCCACTGTCTGAAAACCAGACACAGTCCAGTCGCACTGACTGAAACCCCGACACAGTCCAGTCCCACTGTCTGAAACCCCGACACAGTCCAGTCCCACTGTCTGAAACCCCGACACAATCAAGACCCACTGTCTGAAAACCCGACACTGTCCATTCCCACTGTCTGAAACCCCGACACAATCAAATCCCACTGTCTGAAAACCCGACACAGTCCAGTCCCACTGTCTGAAACCCCGACACAGTCCAATCCCACTGTCTGAAACCCCGACACAATCCAATCCCACTGTCTGATACCCCGACACAGTGCACTCCCACTGTCTGAAACCCCGACACAGTCCAGTCCCACTGTCTGAAACCCCGACACTGTCCAGTCCCACTGTACGAAACCCCGACACAGTCCAGTCCCACTGTCTGAAACCCCGACACTGTCCAGTCCCACTGTCTGAAACTCCGACACTGTCCAGTCCCACTGTATGAAACCCCAACACAGTCCAGTCCCACTGTCTGAAACCCCGACACAGTGCAGTCCAGCTGTCTGAAACCCCGACACTGTCCAGTCCCACTGTCTGAAAACCCCGACACAGTCCGGTCCCACTGTTTGAAACCCCGACACAGTCCAGCCCCACTGTATGAAACCCCGACACAATCCAATCCCACTGTCTGAAACCCCGGTACAGTCCAGTCCCACTGTCTGAAATGCCGACACAGTCCAGTCCAACTCTCTGAAACCCCGACACAGTCCAGTCCCACTGTATGAAACCCAGACACAGTCCAATCCCACTGTCTGAATTCCGAACACAGTCCAGTCCCACTGTATGAAACTCCGACACAGTCCAGTGCCACTGTCTGAAACCCCGACACAGTCCAGTGCCACAGTCTGAAACACCAACACATTCCAGTCCACTGTCCGAAACCCCGAAACAGTCCAGTCCCACTGTCTGAAGCTCCGACACAATCCAATCCCACTGTCTGAAACCCCGATACAGTCCAGTCCCACTGTCTGAAACCCCGACACAGTCCAGTTCCACTGTCTGAAACCCTGACACATTCCAGTCCCACTGTCTGAAACCCCGACACAGTCCAGCCCCACTGCATGAAACCCCGACACAATCCAATCCCACTGTCTGAAAACCCGATACAGTCCAGTCCCACCGTCTGAAACGCCGACATGGTCAAGTGCCACTGTCTGATGCCCCGACACAATCCAATCCCACTGACTGACACCCCGACACAGTCCAGACCCACTGTCTGAAACCCCGACACTGTCCAGTCCCACTGTATGGAACCCCGACACAGTCCAGTCCCACTGTCTGAAACCCCGACACTGTCCAGTCCCACTGTCTGAAACCCCGACACTGTCCAGTCCCACTGTGTGAAACCCCGACACTGTCCAGTCCCATTGTATGAAACCCCGACACAGTCCAGTCCCACTGTCTGAAACCCCGACACTGTCCATTCCCACTGTCTGAAACCCCGACACTGTCCAGTCACACTGTCTGAAACCCCGACACTGTCCAGTCCCAATGTCTGAAACCCCGACACAGTGCAGTCCAGCTGACTGAAACCCCAACAGAGTCCAATCCAACAGTCTGAATCCCGAACACAGTGCACTCCCACTCTCTGAAAGCCCCGACACAGTCCAATCCCACTGTCTGAAACGCCGACACAGTCCAGTCCCAGTGTATGAAACCCAGACACAGTACAGTCCCACTGTCTTAAATCCCGACATAGTCCAGTCCCATTGTCTGAAACCCCGACACAATCCAATCCCACTGTCTGAAACCCCGACACAGTCCAGTCCCACTGTCTGAAACGCCGACACAGTCCAGTCCCACTCTCTGAAGCCCCGACACAGTCCAGTCCCACTGTATGAAACCCAGACACAGTCCAATCCCACTGTCTGAATTCCGAACACAGTCCAGTCCCACTGTATGAAACTCCGACACAGTCCAGTGCCACTGTCTGAAACCCCGACACAGTCCAGTGCCACTGTCTGAAACCCCAACACATTCCAGTCCCAGTGTCCGAAACCCCGAAACAGTCCAGTCCCACTGTCTGAAGCTCCGACACAGTCCAATCCCACTGTCTGAATCCCGAACACAGTGCACTCCCACTGTCTGAAACCCCCGACACAGTCCAGTCCCACTGTCTGAAACCCCGACACAGTCCAGTTCCACTGTCTGAAACCCTGACACAGTCCAGTCCCACTGTCTGAAACCCCGACACAGTCCAGTCCCACTGTATGAAACCCCGACACAATCCAATCCCACTGTCTGAAACCCCGATACAGTCCAGTCCCACTGTCTGAAACGCCGACACAGTCAAGTGCCACTGTCTGATGCCCCGACACAATCCAATCCCACTGACTGAAACCCCGACACAGTCCAGTCCCACTGTCTGAAACCCCGACACTGTCCAGTCCCAGTGTATGAAACCCCGACACAGTCCAGTCCCACTGTCTGAAACCCCGACTCTGTCCAGTCCCACTGTCTGAAACCCCGACACTGTCCAGTCCCACTGTCTGAAACCCCGACACAGTGCAGTCCAACTGATTGAAACCCCAACACAGTCCAATCCAACAGTCTGAATCCCGAACACAGTGCACTCCCACTGTCTGAAACTCCCGACACAGTCCAATCCCACTGTCTGAAACCCCGACACAGTCCAGTCCCAGTGTATGAAACCCCGACACTGTCCATTCCCACTGTCTGAAACCCCGACAATGTCCAGTCCCACTGTCTGAAACCCCGACACTTTCCAGTCCCAATGTCTGAAACCCCGACACAGTGCAGTCCAGCTGACTGAAACCCCAACACAGTCCAATCCAACAGTCTGAATCCCGAACACAGTGCACTCCCACTCTCTGAAAGCCCCGACACAGTCCAATCCCACTGTCTGAAACGCCGACACAGTCCAGTCCCAGTGTTTGAAACCCAGACACAGTCCAGTCCCACTGTCTTAAATCCCGACATAGTCCAGTCCCATTGTCTGAAACCCCGACACAATCCAATCCCACTGTCTGAATTCCGAACACAGTCCAGTCCCACTGTATGAAACTCCGACACAGTCCAGTGCCACTGTCTGAAACCCCGACACAGTCCAGTGCCACTGTCTGAAACCCAGACACATTCCAGTCCCACTGTCCGAAACCCCGAAACAGTCCAGTCCCACTGTCTGAAGCTCCGACACAGTCCAATCCCACTGTCTGAATCCCGAACACAGTGCACTCCCACTGTCTGAAACCCCCGACACAGTCCAGTCCCACTGTCTGAAACCCCGACACAGTCCAGTTCCACTGTCTGAAACCCTGACACAGTCCAGTCCCACTGTCTGAAACCCCGACACAGTCCAGTCCCACTGTATGAAACCCCGACACAATCCAATCCCACTGTCTGAAACCCCGATACAGTCCAGTCCCACTGTCTGAAACGCCGACACAGTCAAGTGCCACTGTCTGATGCCCCGACACAATCCAATCCCACTGACTGAAACCCCGACACAGTCCAGTCCCACTGTCTGAAACCCCGACACTGTCCAGTCCCAGTGTATGAAACCCAGACACAGTCCAGTCCCACTGTCTGAAACCCCGACACTGTCCAGTCCCACTGTCTGAAACCCCTACACTGTCCAGTCCCACTGTCTGAAACCCCGACACAGTGCAGTCCAGCTGATTGAAACCCCAACACAGTCCAATCCAACAGTCTGAATCCCGAACACAGTGCACTCCCACTGTCTGAAACTCCCGACACAGTCCAATCCCACTGTCTGAAACCCCGACACAGTCCAGTCCCAGTGTATGAAACCCAGACACAGTCCAGTCCCACTGTCTGAAATCCCGACACAGTCCAGTCCCATTGTCTGAAACCCCGACACAATCCAATCCCACGGTCTGAAACCCCGACACAGTCCAGTCCCACTGTCTGAAACGCCGACACAGTCCAGTCCCACTGTCTGAAACGCCGACACAGTCCAGTGCAACTGTCTGAAACCCCGACACAGTCCAGTGCCACTGTCTGAAACCCCAACACAGTCCAGTCCCAGTGTCCGAAACCCCAAAACAGTCCAGTCCCATTGTCTGAAGCTCCGACACAGTCCAGTGCCACTGTCTGAAACCCCAACACAGTCCAGTCCCACTGTCTGAAACCCCGACACAGTCCAGTCCCACTGTCTGAAACGCCGACACAGTCCAGTGCCACTGTCTGATGCCCCGACACAATCCTATCCCACTGTCTGAAACGCCGACACAGTCCAGTCCCACTGTCTGAAACCCCGATACTCTCCAGTCCCACTGTCTGAAACCCTGACACAGTCCAGTCCCACTGTCTGAAACCCCGACACATTCAAGTCCCACTGTCTGAAACGCCGACACAGTCCAGTCCCACTGTCTGAAACCCCGACACTCTCCAGTCCCACTGTCTGAAACCCCGACACAGTCCAGTCCCACTGTCTGAAACCCCGACACATTCAAGTCCCACTGTCTGAAACGCCGACACAGTCCAGTGCCACTGTCTGATGCCGCGAAACAGTCCAGTCCCACTGTCAGAAACCCCGACTCAGTCCAGTCCCACTGTCTGAAACCCTGACACAGTCCAGTCCCACTGTCTGAATCCCCGACAGAGTCCAATCCCACCGTCTGAAAGCTCGGCACAGTCCAGTCCCTTTGTCTGAAAACCCGACACAGTCCAGTCCGACTGTCTGAAACCCCGACACAGTCCAGTCCCACTGTCTGAAACGCCGACACAGTCGAATCCCGCTGTCTAAAACCCCGAAACAGTCCAGTCCCACTGACAGAAACCCCGACACAGTCCAGTGCCACTGTCTGAAACCCCGACACAGTCGAATCCCGCTGTCTGAAACCCCGAAACAGTCCAGTCCCACTGTCTGAAACCCCGACACAGTCCAGTCCCACTGTCTGAAACCCCGACAGAGTCCAATCCCACTGTCTGAAAGCTCGGCACAGTCCAGTCCCATTGTCTGAAAACCCGACACAGTCCAGTCCGACTCTCTGAAACCCCGACACAGTCCAGTCCCACTGTATGAAACCCAGACACAGTCCAATCCCACTGTCTGAATCCCGAACACAGTGCACTCCCACTGTCTGAAAACCCCGACACAGTCCGGTCCCACCGTTTGAAACCCCGACACAGTCCAGCCCCACTGTATGAAACCCCGACACAATCCAATCCCACTGTCTGAAACCCCGGTACAGTCCAGTCCCACTGTCTGAAATGCCGACACAGTCCAGTCCCACTCTCTGAAACCCCGACACAGTCCAGTCCCACTGTATGAAACCCAGACACAGTACAGACCCACTGTCTGAAACCCCGACACAGTCCAGTTCCACTGTCTGAAACCCTGACACAGTCCAGTCCCACTGTCTGAAACCCCGACACAGTCCAGCCCCACTGTATGAAACCCCGACACAATCAAATCCCACTGTCTGAAACACCGATACAGTCCAGTCCCAATGTCTGAAACGCCGACACAGTCAAGTGCCACTGTCTGATGCCCCGACACAATCCAATCGCACTGACTGAAACCCCGACACAGTCCAGACCCACTGTCTGAAACCCTGACACTGTCCAGTCCCACTGTATGAAACCCCGACACAGTCCAGTCCCAGTGTCTGAAACCCCGACACAGTCCAGTCCCACTGTCTGAAACCCCGACACATTCAAGTCCCACTGTCTGAAACGCCGACACAGTCCAGTGCCACTGTCTGATGCCCCGAAACAGTCCAGTCCCACTGTCAGAAACCCCGACACAGTCCAGTCCCACTGTCTGAAAGCTCGGCACAGTCCAGTCCCATTGTCTGAAAACCCGACACAGTCGAGTCCGACTGTCTGAAACCCCGACACAGTCCAGTCCCACTGTCTGAAACGCCGACACAGTCGAATCCCGCTGTCTAAAACCCCGAAACAGTCCAGTCCCACTGACAGAAACCCCGACACAGTCCAGTGCCACTGTCTGAAACCCCGACACAGTCGAATCCCGCTGTCTGAAACCCCGAAACAGTCCAGTCCCACTGTCTGAAACCCCGACACAGTCCAGTCCCACTGTCTGAAACCCCGACAGAGTCCAATCCCACTGTCTGAAAGCTCGGCACAGTCCAGTCCCATTGTCTGAAAACCCGACACAGTCCAGTCCGACTCTCTGAAACCCCGACACAGTCCAGTCCCACTGTATGAAACCCAGACACAGTCCAATCCCACTGTCTGAATCCCGAACACAGTGCACTCCCACTGTCTGAAAACCCCGACACAGTCCGGTCCCACCGTTTGAAACCCCGACACAGTCCAGCCCCACTGTATGAAACCCCGACACAATCGAATCCCACTGTCTGAAACCCCGGTACAGTCCAGTCCCACTGTCTGAAACCCCGACACAGTCCAGTCCCAGTGTATGAAACCCAGACATGGTCCAGTCCCACTGTCTTAAATCCCGACATAGTCCAGTCCCATTGTCTGAAACCCCGACACAATCCAATCCCACTGTCTGAAACCCCGACACAGTCCAGTCCCACTGTCTGAAACGCCGACACAGTCCAGTCCCACTCTCTGAAACCCCGACACAGTCCAGTCCCACTGTATGAAACCCAGACACAGTCCAATCCCACTCTCTGAAACCCCGACACTGTCCAGTCCCACTGTATGAAACCCCGACACAGTCCAGTCCCACTGTCTGAAACCCCGATACTGTCCAGTCCCACTGTCTGAATCCCCGACACTGTCCAGTCCCACTGTCTGAAACCCCGACACGGTCCAGTCCCAATGTCTGAAACCCCGACACAGTGCAGTCCAGCTGACTGAAACCGCAACACAGTCCAATCCAACAGTCTGAATCCCGAACACAGTGCACTCCCACTCTCTGAAAGCCCCGACACAGTCCAATCCCACTGTCTGAAACCCCGACACAATCCAGTCCCAGTGTATGAAACCCAGACACAGTCCAGTCCCACTGTCTTAAATCCCGACATAGTCCAGTCCCATTGTCTGAAACCCCGACACAATCCAATCCCACTGTCTGAAACCCCGACACAGTCCAGTCCCACTGTCTGAAACGCCGACACAGTCCAGTCCCACTCTCTGAAACCCCGACACAGTCCAGTCCCACTGTATGAAACCCAGACACAGTCCAATCCCACTCTCTGAAACCCCGACACAGTCCAGTCCCACTGTATGAAACCCAGACACAGTCCAGACCCACTGTCTGAAACCCCGACACAGTCCAGTTCCACTGTCTGAAACCCTGACACAGTCCAGTCCCACTGTCTGAAACCCCGACACAGTCCAGCCCCACTGTATGAAACCCCGACACAATCCAATCCCACTGTCTGAAACCCCGATACAGTCCAGTCCCACTGTCTGAATCCCCGAAACAGTCGAATCCCGCTGTCTGAAACCCCGAAACAGTCCAGTCCCACTGTCAGAAACCCCGACACAGTCCAGTCCCACTGTCTGAATCCCCGACCGAGTCCAATCCCACCGTCTGAAAGCTTGGCACAGTCTAGTCCCATTGTCTGAAACCCCAACACAGTCCAGTCCCACTGTCTGAAACGCCGACACAGTCGAAGCCCGCTGTCTAAATCCCCGAAACAGTCCAGTCCCACTGACAGAAACCCCGACACAGTCCAGTGCCACTGTCTGAAACCCCGACACAGTCGAATCCCGCTGTCTGAAACCCCGAAACAGTCCAGTACCACTGTCTGAAACCCCGACTCAGTCCAGTCCCACTGTCTGAAACCCCGACAGAGTCCAATCCCACTGTCTGAAAGCTCGGCACAGTCCAGTCCCAGTGTCTGAAAACCCGACACAGTCCAGTCCGACTCTCTGAAACCCCGACACAGTCCAGTCCCACTGTATGAAACCCAGACACAGTCCAATCCCACTGTCTGAATCCCGAACACAGTGCACTCCCACTGTCTGAAAACCCCGACACAGTCCGGTCCCACCGTTTGAAACCCCGGTACAGTCCAGTCCCACTGTCTGAAATGCCGACACAGTCCAGTCCCACTCTCTGAAACCCCGACACAGTCCAGTCCCACTGTATGAAACCCAGACACAGTCCAGACCCACTGTCTGAATCCCCGACACAGTCCAGTCCCACTGTCTGAAACCCCGACACAGTCCAGCCCCACTGTATGAAACCCCGACACAATCCAATCCCACTGTCTGAAACCCCGATACAGTCCAGTCCCACTGTCTGAAACGCCGACACAGTCAAGTGCCACTGTCTGATGCCCCGACACAATCCAATCGCACTGACTGAAACCCCGACACAGTCCAGACCCTCTGTCTGAAACCCCGACACTGTCCAGTCCCACTGTATGAAACCCCGACACAGTCCAGTCCCACTGTCTGAAACCCCGACACAGTGCAGTCCAGCTGTCTGAAACCCCGACACTGTCCAGTCCCACTGTCTGAAACCCCGACACTGTCCAGTCCCACTGTATGAAACCCCGACACAGTCCAGTCCCACTGTCTGAAACCCCGACACTGTCCAGTCCCACTGTCTGAAACCCCGACACTGTCCAGTCCCACTGTCTGAAACCCCGACACAGTCCAGCCCCACTGTATGAAACCCCGACACAATACAATCCCACTGTCTGAAACCCCGATACAGTCCAGTCGCACTGTCTGAAACGCCGACACAGTCAAGTGCCACTGTCTGATGCCCCGACACAATCCAATCGCACTGACTGAAACCCCGACACAGTCCAGACCCTCTGTCTGAAACCCCGACACTGTCCAGTCCCACTGTATGAAACCCCGACACAGTCCAGTCCCACTGTCTGAAACCCCGACACAGTGCAGTCCAGCTGTCTGAAACCCCGACACTGTCCAGTCCCACTGTCTGAAACCCCGACACTGTCCAGTCCCACTGTATGAAACCCCGACACAGTCCAGTCCCACTGTCTGAAAACCCGACACTGTCCAGTCCCACTGTCTGAAACCCCGACACTGTCCAGTCCCACTGTCTGAAACCCCGACACTGTCCAGTCCCAATGTCTGAAACCCCGACACAGTGCAGTCCAGCTGACTGAAACCCCAACACAGTCCAATCCAACAGTCTGAATCCCAAACACAGTGCACTCCCACTCTCTGAAAGCCCCGACACAGTCCAATCCCACTGTCTGAAACCCCGACACAGTCCAGTCCCAGTGTATGAAACCCAGACACAGTCCAGTCCCACTGTCTTAAATCCCGACATAGTCCAGTCCCATTGTCTGAAACCCCGACACAATCCAATCCCACTGTCTGAAACCCCGACACAGTCCAGTCCCACTGTCTGAAACACCGACACAGTCCAGTCCCACTCTCTGAAATCCCGACACAGTCCAGTCCCACTGTATGAAACCCAGACACAGTCCAATCCCACTGTCTGAATTCCGAACACAGTCCAGTCCCACTGTATGAAACTCCGACACAGTCCAGTGCCACTGTCTGAAACACCGACACAGTCCAGTGCCACTGTCTGAAACCCCAACACATTCCAGTCCCACTGTCCGAAACCCCGAAACAGTCCAGTCCCACTGTCTGAAGCTCCGACACAGTCCAATCCCACTGTCTGAATCCCGAACACAGTGCACTCCCACTGTCTGAAACCCCCGACACAGTTCAGTCCCAGTGTCTGAAACCCCGACACAGTCCAGTTCCACTGTCTGAAACCCTGACACAGTCCAGTCCCACTGTCTTAAATCCCGACATAGTCCAGTCCCATTGTCTGAAATCCCGACACAGTCCAGTCCCACTGTATGAAACCCAGACACAGTCCAATCCCACTGTCTGAATTCCGAACACAGTCCAGTCCCACTGTATGAAACTCCGACACAGTCCAGTGCCACTGTCTGAAACACCGACACAGTCCAGTGCCACTGTCTGAAACCCCAACACATTCCAGTCCCACTGTCCGAAACCCCGAAACAGTCCAGTCCCACTGTCTGAAGCTCCGACACAGTCCAATCCCACTGTCTGAATCCCGAACACAGTGCACTCCCACTGTCTGAAACCCCCGACACAGTTCAGTCCCAGTGTCTGAAACCCCCGACACAGTCCAGTTCCACTGTCTGAAACCCTGACACAGTCCAGTCCCACTGTATGAAACCCCGACACAGTCCAGTCCCACTGTATGAAACCCCGACACAATCCAATCCCACTGTCTGAAACCCCGATACAGTCCAGTCCCACTGTCTGAAACGCCGACACAGTCAAGTGCCACTGTCTGATGCCCCGACACAATCCAATCCCACTGACTGAAACCCCGACACAGTCCAGTCCCACTGTCTGAAACCCCGACACTGTCCAGTCCCAGTGTATGAAACCCCGACACAGTCCAGTCCCACTGTATGAAACCCCGACACTGTCCAGTCCCACTGTCTGAAACCCCGACAGTGTCCAGTCCCACTGTCTGAAACCCCGACACAGTGCAGTCCAGCTGACTGAAACCCCAACACAGTCCAATCCAACAGTCTGAATCCCGCACACAGTGCACTCCCACTGTCTGAAACCCCCGACACAGTCCAATCCCACTGTCTGAAACCCCGACACAGTCCAGTCCCAGTGTATGAAACCCAGACACAGTACAGTCCCACTGTCTGAAATCCCGACACAGTCCAGTCCCATTGTCTGAAACACCGACAGAATCCAATCCCACTGTCTGAAACCCCGACACAGTCCAGTCCCACTGTCTGAAATGCCTACACAGTCCAGTCCCACTGTCTGAAACCCCGACACAGTCCAGTCCCACTGTATGAAACTCCGACACAGTCCAGTGCCACTGTCTGAAACAACGACACAGTCTAGTGCCACTGTCTGAAACCCCAACACAGTCCAGTCCCACTGTCTGAAACCCCGACACAGTCCAGTCCCACTGTCTGAAACGCCGACACAGTCCAGTGCCACTGTCTGATGCCCCGACACAATCCAATCCCACTGTCTGAAACGCCGACACAGTCCAGTCCCACGGTCTGAAACCCCGACACTGTCCAATCCAACAGTCTGAATCCCGAACACAGTGCACTCCCACTCTCTGAAAGCCCCGACACAGTCCAATCCCACTGTCTGAAACGCCGACACAGTCCAGTCCCAGTGTTTGAAACCCAGACACAGTCCAGTCCCACTGTCTTAAATCCCGACATAGTCCAGTCCCATTGTCTGAAACCCCGACACAATCCAATCCCACTGTCTGAATTCCGAACACAGTCCAGTCCCACTGTATGAAACTCCGACACAGTCCAGTGCCACTGTCTGAAACCCCGACACAGTCCAGTGCCACTGTCTGAAACCCAGACACATTCCAGTCCCACTGTCCGAAACCCCGAAACAGTCCAGTCCCACTGTCTGAAGCTCCGACACAGTCCAATCCCACTGTCTGAATCCCGAACACAGTGCACTCCCACTGTCTGAAACCCCCGACACAGTCCAGTCCCACTGTCTGAAACCCCGACACAGTCCAGTTCCACTGTCTGAAACCCTGACACAGTCCAGTCCCACTGTCTGAAACCCCGACACAGTCCAGTCCCACTGTATGAAACCCCGACACAATCCAATCCCACTGTCTGAAACCCCGATACAGTCCAGTCCCACTGTCTGAAACGCCGACACAGTCAAGTGCCACTGTCTGATGCCCCGACACAATCCAATCCCACTGACTGAAACCCCGACACAGTCCAGTCCCACTGTCTGAAACCCCGACACTGTCCAGTCCCAGTGTATGAAACCCAGACACAGTCCAGTCCCACTGTCTGAAACCCCGACACTGTCCAGTCCCACTGTCTGAAACCCCTACACTGTCCAGTCCCACTGTCTGAAACCCCGACACAGTGCAGTCCAGCTGATTGAAACCCCAACACAGTCCAATCCAACAGTCTGAATCCCGAACACAGTGCACTCCCACTGTCTGAAACTCCCGACACAGTCCAATCCCACTGTCTGAAACCACGACACAGTCCAGTCCCAGTGTATGAAACCCAGACACAGTCCAGTCCCACTGTCTGAAATCCCGACACAGTCCAGTCCCATTGTCTGAAACCCCGACACAATCCAATCCCACGGTCTGAAACCCCGACACAGTCCAGTCCCACTGTCTGAAACGCCGACACAGTCCAGTCCCACTGTCTGAAACGCCGACACAGTCCAGTGCAACTGTCTGAAACCCCGACACAGTCCAGTGCCACTGTCTGAAACCCCAACACAGTCCAGTCCCACTGTCCGAAACCCCAAAACAGTCCAGTCCCATTGTCTGAAGCTCCGACACAGTCCAGTGCCACTGTCTGAAACCCCAACACAGTCCAGTCCCACTGTCTGAAACCCCGACACAGTCCAGTCCCACTGTCTGAAACGCCGACACAGTCCAGTGCCACTGTCTGATGCCCCGACACAATCCTATCCCACTGTCTGAAACGCCGACACAGTCCAGTCCCACTGTCTGAAACCCCGATACTCTCCAGTCCCACTGTCTGAAACCCTGACACAGTCCAGTCCCACTGTCTGAAACCCCGACACATTCAAGTCCCACTGTCTGAAACGCCGACACAGTCCAGTCCCACTGTCTGAAACCCCGTCACTCTCCAGTCCCACTGTCTGAAACCCCGACACAGTCCAGTCCCACTGTCTGAAACCCCGACACATTCAAGTCCCACTGTCTGAAACGCCGACACAGTCCAGTGCCACTGTCTGATGCCGCGAAACAGTCCAGTCCCACTGTCAGAAACCCCGACACAGTCCAGTCCCACTGTCTGAAACCCTGACACAGTCCAGTCCCACTGTCTGAATCCCCGACAGAGTCCAATCCCACCGTCTGAAAGCTCGGCACAGTCCAGTCCCTTTGTCTGAAAACCCGACACAGTCCAGTCCGACTGTCTGAAACCCCGACACAGTCCAGTCCCACTGTCTGAAACGCCGACACAGTCGAATCCCGCTGTCTAAAACCCCGAAACAGTCCAGTCCCACTGACAGAAACCCCGACACAGTCCAGTGCCACTGTCTGAAACCCCGACACAGTCGAATCCCGCTGTCTGAAACCCCGAAACAGTCCAGTCCCACTGTCTGAAACCCCGACACAGTCCAGTCCCACTGTCTGAAACCCCGACAGAGTCCAATCCCACTGTCTGAAAGCTCGGCACAGTCCAGTCCCATTGTCTGAAAACCCGACACAGTCCAGTCCGACTCTCTGAAACCCCGACACAGTCCAGTCCCACTGTATGAAACCCAGACACAGTCCAATCCCACTGTCTGAATCCCGAACACAGTGCACTCCCACTGTCTGAAAACCCCGACACAGTCCGGTCCCACCGTTTGAAACCCCGACACAGTCCAGCCCCACTGTATGAAACCCCGACACAATCCAATCCCACTGTCTGAAACCCCGGTACAGTCCAGTCCCACTGTCTGAAATGCCGACACAGTCCAGTCCCACTCTCTGAAACCCCGACACAGTCCAGTCCCACTGTATGAAACCCAGACACAGTACAGACCCACTGTCTGAAACCCCGACACAGTCCAGTTCCACTGTCTGAAACCCTGACACAGTCCAGTCCCACTGTCTGAAACCCCGACACAGTGCAGCCCCACTGTATGAAATCCCGACACAATCAAATCCCACTGTCTGAAACACCGATACAGTCCAGTCCCAATGTCTGAAACGCCGACACAGTCAAGTGCCACTGTCTGATGCCCCGACACAATCCAATCGCACTGACTGAAACCCCGACACAGTCCAGACCCACTGTCTGAAACCCTGACACTGTCCAGTCCCACTGTATGAAACCCCGACACAGTCCAGTCCCACTGTCTGAAACCCCGACACAGTCCAGTCCCACTGTCTGAAACCCCGACACATTCAAGTCCCACTGTCTGAAACGCCGACACAGTCCAGTGCCACTGTCTGATGCCCCGAAACAGTCCAGTCCCACTGTCAGAAACCCCGACACAGTCCAGTCCCACTGTCTGAAACCCTGACACAGTCCAGTCCCACTGTCTGAATCCCCGACAGAGTCCAATCCCACCGTCTGAAAGCTCGGCACAGTCCAGTCCCATTGTCTGAAAACCCGACACAGTCCAGTCCGACTGTCTGAAACCCCGACACAGTCCAGTCCCACTGTCTGAAACGCCGACACAGTCGAATCCCGCTGTCTAAAACCCCGAAACAGTCCAGTCCCACTGACAGAAACCCCGACACAGTCCAGTGCCACTGTCTGAAACCCCGACACAGTCGAATCCCGCTGTCTGAAACCCCGAAACAGTCCAGTCCCACTGTCTGAAACCCCGACACAGTCCAGTCCCACTGTCTGAAACCCCGACAGAGTCCAATCCCACTGTCTGAAAGCTCGGCACAGTCCAGTCCCATTGTCTGAAAACCCGACACAGTCCAGTCCGACTCTCTGAAACCCCGACACAGTCCAGTCCCACTGTATGAAACCCAGACACAGTCCAATCCCACTGTCTGAAACCCCGACACAATCCAATCCCACTGTCTGAAACCCCGGTACAGTCCAGTCCCACCGTTTGAAACCCCGACATAGTCCAGCCCCACTGTATGAAACCCCGACACAATCCAATCCCACTGTCTGAAACCCCGATACAGTCCAGTCCCACTGTCTGAAATGCCGACACAGTCCAGTCCCACTCTCTGAAACCCCGACACAGTCCAGTCCCACTGTATGAAACCCAGACACAGTACAGACCCACTGTCTGAAACCCCGACACAGTCCAGTTCCACTGTCTGAAACCCTGACACAGTCCAGTCCCACTGTCTGAAACCCCGACACAGTCCAGCCCCACTGTATGAAACCCCGACACAATCAAATCCCACTGTCTGAAACCCCGATACAGTCCAGTCCCACTGTCTGAAACGCCGACACAGTCAAGTGCCACTGTCTGATGCCCCGACACAATCCAATCGCACTGACTGAAACCCCGACACAGTCCAGACCCACTGTCTGAAACCCCGACACTGTCCAGTCCCACTGTATGAAACCCCGACACAGTCCAGTCCCACTGTCTGAAACCCCGACACAGTGCAGTCCAGCTGTCTGAAACCCCGACACTGTCCAGTCCCACTGTCTGAAACCCCGACACTGTCCAGTCCCACTGTATGAAACCCCGACACAGTCCAGTCCCACTGTCTGAAACCCCGATACTGTCCAGTCCCACTGTCTGAATCCCCGACACTGTCCAGTCCCACTGTCTGAAACCCCGACACTGTCCAGTCCAAATGTCTGAAACCCCGACACAGTGCAGTCCAGCTGACTGAAACCGCAACACAGTCCAATCCAACAGTCTGAATCCCGAACACAGTGCACTCCCACTCTCTGAAAGCCCCGACACAGTCCAATCCCACTGTCTGAAACCCCGACACAGTCCAGTCCCAGTGTATGAAACCCAGACACAGTCCAGTCCCACTGTCTTAAATCCCGACATAGTCCAGTCCCATTGTCTGAAACCCCGACACAATCCAATCCCACTGTCTGAAACCCCGACACAGTCCAGTCCCACTGTCTGAAACGCCGACACAGTCCAGTCCCACTCTCTGAAACCCCGACACAGTCCAGTCCCACTGTATGAAACCCAGACACAGTCCAATCCCACTCTCTGAAACCCCGACACAGTCCAGTCCCACTGTATGAAACCCAGACACAGTCCAGACCCACTGTCTGAAACCCCGACACAGTCCAGTCCCACTGTCTGAAACGCCGACACAGTCGAATCCCGCTGTCTAAAACCCCGAAACAGTCCAGTCCCACTGACAGAAACCCCGACACAGTCCAGTGCCACTGTCTGAAACCCCGACACAGTCGAATCCCGCTGTCTGAAACCCCGAAACAGTCCAGTCCCACTGTCTGAAACCCCGACACAGTCCAGTCCCACTGTCTGAAACCCCGACAGAGTCCAATCCCACTGTCTGAAAGCTCGGCACAGTCCAGTCCCATTGTCTGAAAACCCGACACAGTCCAGTCCGACTCTCTGAAACCCCGACACAGTCCAGTCCCACTGTATGAAACCCAGACACAGTCCAATCCCACTGTCTGAATCCCGAACACAGTGCACTCCCACTGTCTGAAAACCCCGACACAGTCCGGTCCCACCGTTTGAAACCCCGACACAGTCCAGCCCCACTGTATGAAACCCCGACACAATCCAATCCCACTGTCTGAAACCCCGGTACAGTCCAGTCCCACTGTCTGAAATGCCGACACAGTCCAGTCCCACTCTCTGAAACCCCGACACAGTCCAGTCCCACTGTATGAAACCCAGACACAGTACAGACCCACTGTCTGAAACCCCGACACAGTCCAGTTCCACTGTCTGAAACCCTGACACAGTCCAGTCCCACTGTCTGAAACCCCGACACAGTCCAGCCCCACTGTATGAAACCCCGACACAATCAAATCCCACTGTCTGAAACCCTGATACAGTCCAGTCCCACTGTCTGAAACGCCGACACAGTCAAGTGCCACTGTCTGATGCCCCGACACAATCCAATCGCACTGACTGAAACCCCGACACAGTCCAGACCCCCTGTCTGAAACCCCGACACTGTCCAGTCCCACTGTATGAAACCCCGACACAGTCCAGTCCCACTGTCTGAAACCCCGACACAGTGCAGTCCAGCTGTCTGAAACCCCGACACTGTCCAGTCCCACTGTCTGAAACCCCGACACTGTCCAGTCCCACTGTATGAAACCCCGACACAGTCCAGTCCCACTGTCTGAAACCCCGATACTGTCCAGTCCCACTGTCTGAATCCCCGACACTGTCCAGTCCCACTGTCTGAAACCCCGACACTGTCCAGTCCCAATGTCTGAAACCCCGACACAGTGCAGTCCAGCTGACTGAAACCGCAACACAGTCCAATCCAACAGTCTGAATCCCGAACACAGTGCACTCCCACTCTCTGAAAGCCCCGACACAGTCCAATCCCACTGTCTGAAACCCCGACACAGTCCAGTCCCAGTGTATGAAACCCAGACACAGTCCAGTCCCACTGTCTTAAATCCCGACATAGTCCAGTCCCATTGTCTGAAACCCCGACACAATCCAATCCCACTGTCTGAAACCCCGACACAGTCCAGTCCCACTGTCTGAAACGCCGACACAGTCCAGTCCCACTCTCTGAAACCCCGACACAGTCCAGTCCCACTGTATGAAACCCAGACACAGTCCAATCCCACTCTCTGAAACCCCGACACAGTCCAGTCCCACTGTATGAAACCCAGACACAGTCCAGACCCACTGTCTGAAACCCCGACACAGTCCAGTTCCACTGTCTGAAACCCTGACACAGTCCAGTCCCACTGTCTGAAACCCCGACACAGTCCAGCCCCACTGTATGAAACCCCGACACAATCCAATCCCACTGTCTGAAACCCCGATACAGTCCAGTCCCACTGTCTGAATCCCCGAAACAGTCGAATCCCGCTGTCTGAAACCCCGAAACAGTCCAGTCCCACTGTCAGAAACCCCGACACAGTCCAGTCCCACTGTCTGAATCCCCGACCGAGTCCAATCCCACCGTCTGAAAGCTTGGCACAGTCTAGTCCCATTGTCTGAAAACCCGACACAGTCCAGTCCGACTGTCTGAAACCCCAACACAGTCCAGTCCCACTGTCTGAAACGCCGACACAGTCGAAGCCCGCTGTCTAAATCCCCGAAACAGTCCAGTCCCACTGACAGAAACCCCGACACAGTCCAGTGCCACTGTCTGAAACCCCGACACAGTCGAATCCCGCTGTCTGAAACCCCGAAACAGTCCAGTACCACTGTCTGAAACCCCGACTCAGTCCAGTCCCACTGTCTGAAACCCCGACAGAGTCCAATCCCACTGTCTGAAAGCTCGGCACAGTCCAGTCCCAGTGTCTGAAAACCCGACACAGTCCAGTCCGACTCTCTGAAACCCCGACACAGTCCAGTCCCACTGTATGAAACCCAGACACAGTCCAATCCCACTGTCTGAATCCCGAACACAGTGCACTCCCACTGTCTGAAAACCCCGACACAGTCCGGTCCCACCGTTTGAAACCCCGGTACAGTCCAGTCCCACTGTCTGAAATGCCGACACAGTCCAGTCCCACTCTCTGAAACCCCGACACAGTCCAGTCCCAGTGTATGAAACCCAGACACAGTACAGTCCCACTGTCTGAAATCCCGACACAGTCCAGTCCCATTGTCTGAAACCCCGACACAATCCAATCCCACTGTCTGAAACCCCGACACAGTCCAGTCCCACTGTCTGAAATGCCTACACAGTCCAGTCCCACTGTCTGAAACCCCGACACAGTCCAGTCCCACTGTCTGAAACGCCGACACAGTCCAGTGCCACTGTATGAAACCCCGACACAGTCCAGTCCCACTGTCTGAAACCCCGACACAGTGCAGTCCAGCTGTCTGAAACCCCGACACTGTCCAGTCCCACTGTCTGAAACCCCGACACTGTCCAGTCCCACTGTATGAAACCCCGAAACAGTCCAGTCCCACTGTCTGAAACCCCGATACTGTCCAGTCCCACTGTCTGAATCCCCGACACTGTCCAGTCCCACTGTCTGAAACCCCGACACTGTCCAGTCCCACTGTCTGAAACGCCGACACAGTCCAGTGCCACTGTCTGATGCCCCGACACAATCCAATCCCACTGTCTGAAACGCCGACACAGTCCAGTCCCACGGTCTGAAACCCCGACACTGTCCAATCCAACCGTCTGAATCCCGAACACAGTGCACTTCCACTCTCTGAAAGCCCCGACACAGTCCAATCCCACTGTCTGAAACGCCGACACAGTCCAGTCCCAGTGTTTGAAACCCAGACACAGTCCAGTCCCACTGTCTTAAATCCCGACATAGTCCAGTCCCATTGTCTGAAACCCCGACACAATCCAATCCCACTGTCTGAATTCCGAACACAGTCCAGTCCTACTGTATGAAACTCCGACACAGTCCAGTGCCACTGTCTGAAACCCCGACACAGTCCAGTGCCACTGTCTGAAACCCAGACACATTCCAGTCCCACTGTCCGAAACCCCGAAACAGTCCAGTCCCACTGTCTGAAGCTCCGACACAGTCCAATCCCACTGTCAGAATCCCGAACACAGTGCACTCCCACTGTCTGAAACCCCCGACACAGTCCAGTCCCACTGTCTGAAACCCCGACACAGTCCAGTTCCACTGTCTGAAACCCTGACACAGTCCAGTCCCACTGTCTGAAACCCCGACACAGTCCAGTCCCACTGTATGAAACCCCGACACAATCCAATCCCACTGTCTGAAACCCCGATACAGTCCAGTCCCACTGTCTGAAACGCCGACACAGTCAAGTGCCACTGTCTGATGCCCCGACACAATCCAATCCCACTGACTGAAACCCCGACACAGTCCAGTCCCACTGTCTGAAACCCCGACACTGTCCAGTCCCAGTGTATGAAACCCAGACACAGTCCAGTCCCACTGTCTGAAACCCCGACACTGTCCAGTCCCACTGTCTGAAACCCCTACACTGTCCAGTCCCACTGTCTGAAACCCCGACACAGTGCAGTCCAGCTGATTGAAACCCCAACACAGTCCAATCCAACAGTCTGAATCCCGAACACAGTGCACTCCCACTGTCTGAAACTCCCGACACAGTCCAATCCCACTGTCTGAAACCCCGACACAGTCCAGTCCCAGTGTATGAAACCCAGACACAGTCCAGTCCCACTGTCTGAAATCCCGACACAGTCCAGTCCCATTGTCTGAAACCCCGACACAATCCAATCCCACGGTCTGAAACCCCGACACAGTCCAGTCCCACTGTCTGAAACGCCGACACAGTCCAGTCCCACTGTCTGAAACGCCGACACAGTCCAGTGCAACTGTCTGAAACCCCGACACAGTCCAGTGCCACTGTCTGAAACCCCAACACAGTCCAGTCCCACTGTCCGAAACCCCAAAACAGTCCAGTCCCATTGTCTGAAGCTCCGACACAGTCCAGTGCCACTGTCTGAAACCCCGACACAGTCCAGTCCCACTGTCTGAAACGCCGACACAGTCCAGTGCCACTGTCTGATGCCCCGACACAATCCTATCCCACTGTCTGAAACGCCGACACAGTCCAGTCCCACTGTCTGAAACCCCGATACTCTCCAGTCCCACTGTCTGAAACCCTGACACAGTGCAGTCCCACTGTCTGAAACCCCGACACATTCAAGTCCCACTGTCTGAAACGCCGACACAGTCCAGTCCCACTGTCTGAAACCCCGATACTCTCCAGTCCCACTGTCTGAAACCCTGACACAGTCCAGTCCCACTGTCTGAAACCCCGACACATTCAAGTCCCACTGTCTGAAACGCCGACACAGTCCAGTCCCACTGTCTGAAACCCCGACACTCTCCAGTCCCACTGTCTGAAACCCCGACACAGTCCAGTCCCACTGTCTGAAACCCCGACACATTCAAGTCCCACTGTCTGAAACGCCGACACAGTCCAGTGCCACTGTCTGATGCCGCGAAACAGTCCAGTCCCACTGTCAGAAACCCCGACACAGTCCAGTCCCACTGTCTGATACCCTGACACAGTCCAGTCCCACTGTCTGAATCCCCGACAGAGTCCAATCCCACCGTCTGAAAGCTCGGCACAGTCCAGTCCCTTTGTCTGAAAACCTGACACAGTCCAGTCCGACTGTCTGAAACCCCGACACAGTCCAGTCCCACTGTCTGAAACGCCGACACAGTCGAATCCCGCTGTCTAAAACCCCGAAACAGTCCAGTCCCACTGACAGAAACCCCGACACAGTCCAGTGCCACTGTCTGAAACCCCGACACAGTCGAATCCCGCTGTCTGAAACCCCGAAACAGTCCAGTCCCACTGTCTGAAACCCCGACACAGTCCAGTCCCACTGTCTGAAACCCCGACAGAGTCCAATCCCACTGTCTGAAAGCTCGGCACAGTCCAGTCCCATTGTCTGAAAACCCGACACAGTCCAGTCCGACTCTCTGAAACCCCGACACAGTCCAGTCCCACTGTATGAAACCCAGACACAGTCCAATCCCACTGTCTGAATCCCGAACACAGTGCACTCCCACTGTCTGAAAACCCCGACACAGTCCGGTCCCACCGTTTGAAACCCCGACACAGTCCAGCCCCACTGTATGAAACCCCGACACAATCCAATCCCACTGTCTGAAACCCCGGTACAGTCCAGTCCCACTGTCTGAAATGCCGACACAGTCCAGTCCCACTCTCTGAAACCCCGACACAGTCCAGTCCCACTGTATGAAACCCAGACACAGTACAGACCCACTGTCTGAAACCCCGACACAGTCCAGTTCCACTGTCTGAAACCCTGACACAGTCCAGTCCCACTGTCTGAAACCCCGACACAGTCCAGCCCCACTGTATGAAACCCCGACACAATCAAATCCCACTGTCTGAAACCCCGATACAGTCCAGTCCCACTGTCTGAAACGCCGACACAGTCAAGTGCCACTGTCTGATGCCCCGACACAATCCAATCGCACTGACTGAAACCCCGACACAGTCCAGACCCACTGTCTGAAACCCCGACACTGTCCAGTCCCACTGTATGAAACCCCGACACAGTCCAGTCCCACTGTCTGAAACCCCGACACAGTGCAGTCCAGCTGTCTGAAACCCCGACACTGTCCAGTCCCACTGTCTGATACCCCGACACTGTCCAGTCCCACTGTATGAAACCCCGACACAGTCCAGTCCCACTGTCTGAAACCCCGATACTGTCCAGTCCCACTGTCTGAATCCCCGACACTGTCCAGTCACACTGTCTGAAACCCCGACACTGTCCAGTCCCACTGTCTGAAACGCCGACACAGTCCAGTGCCACTGTCTGATGCCCCGACACAATCCAATCCCACTGTCTGAAACGCCGACACAGTCCAGTCCCACGGTCTGAAACCCCGACACTGTCCAATCCAACAGTCTGAATCCCGAACACAGTGCACTCCCACTCTCTGAAAGCCCCGACACAGTCCAATCCCACTGTCTGAAACGCCGACACAGTCCAGTCCCAGTGTTTGAAACCCAGACACAGTCCAGTCCCACTGTCTTAAATCCCGACATAGTCCAGTCCCATTGTCTGAAACCCCGACACAATCCAATCCCACTGTCTGAATTCCGAACACAGTCCAGTCCCACTGTATGAAACTCCGACACAGTCCAGTGCCACTGTCTGAAACCCCGACACAGTCCAGTGCCACTGTCTGAAACCCAGACACATTCCAGTCCCACTGTCCGAAACCCCGAAACAGTCCAGTCCCACTGTCTGAAGCTCCGACACAGTCCAATCCCACTGTCTGAATCCCGAACACAGTGCACTCCCACTGTCTGAAACCCCCGACACAGTCCAGTCCCACTGTCTGAAACCCCGACACAGTCCAGTTCCACTGTCTGAAACCCTGACACAGTCCAGTCCCACTGTCTGAAACCCCGACACAGTCCAGTCCCACTGTATGAAACCCCGACACAATCCAATCCCACTGTCTGAAACCCCGATACAGTCCAGTCCCACTGTCTGAAACGCCGACACAGTCAAGTGCCACTGTCTGATGCCCCGACACAATCCAATCCCACTGACTGAAACCCCGACACAGTCCAGTCCCACTGTCTGAAACCCCGACACTGTCCAGTCCCAGTGTATGAAACCCAGACACAGTCCAGTCCCACTGTCTGAAACCCCGACACTGTCCAGTCCCACTGTCTGAAACCCCTACACTGTCCAGTCCCACTGTCTGAAACCCCGACACAGTGCAGTACAGCTGATTGAAACCCCAACACAGTCCAATCTAACAGTCTGAATCCCGAACACAGTGCACTCCCACTGTCTGAAACTCCCGACACAGTCCAATCCCACTGTCTGAAACCCCGACACAGTCCAGTCCCAGTGTATGAAACCCAGACACAGTCCAGTCCCACTGTCTGAAATCCCGACACAGTCCAGTCCCATTGTCTGAAACCCCGACACAATCCAATCCCACGGTCTGAAACCCCGACACAGTCCAGTCCCACTGTCTGAAACGCCGACACAGTCCAGTCCCACTGTCTGAAACGCCGACACAGTCCAGTGCAACTGTCTGAAACCCCGACACAGTCCAGTGCCACTGTCTGAAACCCCAACACAGTCCAGTCCCACTGTCCGAAACCCCAAAACAGTCCAGTCCCATTGTCTGAAGCTCCGACACAGTCCAGTGCCACTGTCTGAAACCCCAACACAGTCCAGTCCCACTGTCTGAAACCCCGACACAGTCCAGTCCCACTGTCTGAAACGCCGACACAGTCCAGTGCCACTGTCTCATGCCCCGACACAATCCTATCCCACTGTCTGAAACGCCGACACAGTCCAGTCCCACTGTCTGAAACCCCGATACTCTCCAGTCCCACTGTCTGAAACCCTGACACAGTCCAGTCCCACTGTCTGAAACCCCGACACATTCAAGTCCCACTGTCTGAAACGCCGACACAGTCCAGTCCCACTGTCTGAAACCCCGACACTCTCCAGTCCCACTGTCTGAAACCCCGACACAGTCCAGTCCCACTGTCTGAAACCCCGACACATTCAAGTCCCACTGTCTGAAACGCCGACACAGTCCAGTGCCACTGTCTGATGCCGCGAAACAGTCCAGTCCCACTGTCAGAAACCCCGACACAGTCCAGTCCCACTGTCTGAAACCCTGACACAGTCCAGTCCCACTGTCTGAATCCCCGACAGAGTCCAATCCCACCGTCTGAAAGCTCGGCACAGTCCAGTCCCTTTGTCTGAAAACCCGACACAGTCCAGTCCCACTGTCTGAAACCCCGACAGAGTCCAATCCCACTGTCTGAAAGCTCGGCACAGTCCAGTCCCATTGTCTGAAAACCCGACACAGTCCAGTCCGACTCTCTGAAACCCCGACACAGTCCAGTCCCACTGTATGAAACCCAGACACAGTCCAATCCCACTGTCTGAATCCCGAACACAGTGCACTCCCACTGTCTGAAAACCCCGACACAGTCCGGTCCCACCGTTTGAAACCCCGACACAGTCCAGCCCCACTGTATGAAACCCCGACACAATCCAATCCCACTGTCTGAAACCCCGGTACAGTCCAGTCCCACTGTCTGAAATGCCGACACAGTCCAGTCCCACTCTCTGAAACCCCGACACAGTCCAGTCCCACTGTATGAAACCCAGACACAGTACAGACCCACTGTCTGAAACCCCGACACAGTCCAGTTCCACTGTCTGAAACCCTGACACAGTCCAGTCCCACTGTCTGAAACCCCGACACAGTCCAGCCCCACTGTATGAAACCCCGACACAATCAAATCCCACTGTCTGAAACACCGATACAGTCCAGTCCCAATGTCTGAAACGCCGACACAGTCAAGTGCCACTGTCTGATGCCCCGACACAATCCAATCGCACTGACTGAAACCCCGACACAGTCCAGACCCACTGTCTGAAACCCTGACACTGTCCAGTCCCACTGTATGAAACCCCGACACAGTCCAGTCCCACTGTCTGAAACCCCGACACAGTCCAGTCCCACTGTCTGAAACCCCGACACATTCAAGTCCCACTGTCTGAAACGCCGACACAGTCCAGTGCCACTGTCTGATGCCCCGAAACAGTCCAGTCCCACTGTCAGAAACCCCGACACAGTCCAGTCCCACTGTCTGAAACCCTGACACAGTCCAGTCCCACTGTCTGAATCCCCGACAGAGTCCAATCCCACCGTCTGAAAGCTCGGCACAGTCCAGTCCCATTGTCTGAAAACCCGACACAGTCCAGTCCGACTGTCTGAAACCCCGACACAGTCCAGTCCCACTGTCTGAAACGCCGACACAGTCGAATCCCGCTGTCTAAAACCCCGAAACAGTCCAGTCCCACTGACAGAAACCCCGACACAGTCCAGTGCCACTGTCTGAAACCCCGACACAGTCGAATCCCGCTGTCTGGAACCCCGAAACAGTCCAGTCCCACTGTCTGAAACCCCGACACAGTCCAGTCCCACTGTCTGAAACCCCGACAGAGTCCAATCCCACTGTCTGAAAGCTCGGCACAGTCCAGTCCCATTGTCTGAAAACCCGACACAGTCCAGTCCGACTCTCTGAAACCCCGACACAGTCCAGTCCCACTGTATGAAACCCAGACACAGTCCAATCCCACTGTCTGAATCCCGAACACAGTGCACTCCCACTGTCTGAAAACCCCGACACAGTCCGGTCCCACCGTTTGAAACCCCGACACAGTCCAGCCCCACTGTATGAAACCCCGACACAATCCAATCCCACTGTCTGAAACCCCGGTACAGTCCAGTCCCACTGTCTGAAATGCCGACACAGTCCAGTCCCACTCTCTGAAACCCCGACACAGTCCAGTCCCACTGTATGAAACCCAGACACAGTACAGACCCACTGTCTGAAACCCCGACACAGTCCAGTTCCACTGTCTGAAACCCTGACACAGTCCAGTCCCACTGTCTGAAACCCCGACACAGTCCAGCCCCACTGTATGAAACCCCGACACAATCCAATCCCACTGTCTGAAACCCCGGTACAGTCCAGTCCCACTGTCTGAAATGCCGACACAGTCCAGTCCCACTCTCTGAAACCCCGACACAGTCCAGTCCCACTGTATGAAACCCAGACACAGTACAGACCCACTGTCTGAAACCCCGACACAGTCCAGTTCCACTGTCTGAAACCCTGACACAGTCCAGTCCCACTGTCTGAAACCCCGACACAGTCCAGCCCCACTGTATGAAACCCCGACACAATCAAATCCCACTGTCTGAAACCCCGATACAGTCCAGTCCCACTGTCTGAAACGCCGACACAGTCAAGTGCCACTGTCTGATGCCCCGACACAATCCAATCGCACTGACTGAAACCCCGACACAGTCCAGACCCACTGTCTGAAACCCCGACACTGTCCAGTCCCACTGTATGAAACCCCGACACAGTCCAGTCCCACTGTCTGAAACCCCGACACAGTGCAGTCCCGCTGTCTGAAACCCCGACACTGTCCAGTCCCACTGTCTGAAACCCCGACACTGTCCAGTCCCACTGTATGAAACCCCGACACAGTCCAGTCCCACTGTCTGAAACCCCGATACTGTCCAGTCCCACTGTCTGAATCCCCGACACTGTCCAGTCCCACTGTCTGAAACCCCGACACTGTCCAGTCCCAATGTCTGAAACCCCGACACAGTGCAGTCCAGCTGACTGAAACCGCAACACAGTCCAATCCAACAGTCTGAATCCCGAACACAGTGCACTCCCACTCTCTGAAAGCCCCGACACAGTCCAATCCCACTGTCTGAAACCCCGACACAGTCCAGTCCCAGTGTATGAAACCCAGACACAGTCCAGTCCCACTGTCTTAAATCCCGACATAGTCCAGTCCCATTGTCTGAAACCCCGACACAATCCAATCCCACTGTCTGAAACCCCGACACAGTCCAGTCCCACTGTCTGAAACGCCGACACAGTCCAGTCCCACTCTCTGAAACCCCGACACAGTCCAGTCCCACTGTATGAAACCCAGACACAGTCCAATCCCACTCTCTGAAACCCCGACACAGTCCAGTCCCACTGTATGAAACCCAGACACAGTCCAGACCCACTGTCTGAAACCCCGACACAGTCCAGTTCCACTGTCTGAAACCCTGACACAGTCCAGTCCCACTGTCTGAAACCCCGACACAGTCCAGCCCCACTGTATGAAACCCCGACACAATCCAATCCCACTGTCTGAAACCCCGATACAGTCCAGTCCCACTGTCTGAATCCCCGAAACAGTCGAATCCCGCTGTCTGAAACCCCGAAACAGTCCAGTCCCACTGTCAGAAACCCCGATACAGTCCAGTCCCACTGTCTGAATCCCCGAAACAGTCGAATCCCGCTGTCTGAAACCCCGACACAGTCCAGTCCCACTGTATGAAACCCAGACACAGTACAGACCCACTGTCTGAAACCCCGACACAGTCCAGTTCCACTGTCTGAAACCCTGACACAGTCCAGTCCCACTGTCTGAAACCCCGACACAGTCCAGCCCCACTGTATGAAACCCCGACACAATCCAATCCCACTGTCTGAAACCCCGGTACAGTCCAGTCCCACTGTCTGAAATGCCGACACAGTCCAGTCCCACTCTCTGAAACCCCGACACAGTCCAGTCCCACTGTATGAAACCCAGACACAGTACAGACCCACTGTCTGAAACCCCGACACAGTCCAGTTCCACTGTCTGAAACCCTGACACAGTCCAGTCCCACTGTCTGAAACCCCGACACAGTCCAGCCCCACTGTATGAAACCCCGACACAATCAAATCCCACTGTCTGAAACCCCGATACAGTCCAGTCCCACTGTCTGAAACGCCGACACAGTCAAGTGCCACTGTCTGATGCCCCGACACAATCCAATCGCACTGACTGAAACCCCGACACAGTCCAGACCCACTGTCTGAAACCCCGACACTGTCCAGTCCCACTGTATGAAACCCCGACACAGTCCAGTCCCACTGTCTGAAACCCCGACACAGTGCAGTCCAGCTGTCTGAAACCCCGACACTGTCCAGTCCCACTGTCTGAAACCCCGACACTGTCCAGTCCCACTGTATGAAACCCCGACACAGTCCAGTCCCACTGTCTGAAACCCCGATACTGTCCAGTCCCACTGTCTGAATCCCCGACACTGTCCAGTCCCACTGTCTGAAACCCCGACACTGTCCAGTCCCAATGTCTGAAACCCCGACACAGTGCAGTCCAGCTGACTGAAACCGCAACACAGTCCAATCCAACAGTCTGAATCCCGAACACAGTGCACTCCCACTCTCTGAAAGCCCCGACACAGTCCAATCCCACTGTCTGAAACCCCGACACAGTCCAGTCCCAGTGTATGAAACCCAGACACAGTCCAGTCCCACTGTCTTAAATCCCGACATAGTCCAGTCCCATTGTCTGAAACCCCGACACAATCCAATCCCACTGTCTGAAACCCCGACACAGTCCAGTCCCACTGTCTGAAACGCCGACACAGTCCAGTCCCACTCTCTGAAACCCCGACACAGTCCAGTCCCACTGTATGAAACCCAGACACAGTCCAATCCCACTCTCTGAAACCCCGACACAGTCCAGTCCCACTGTATGAAACCCAGACACAGTCCAGACCCACTGTCTGAAACCCCGACACAGTCCAGTTCCACTGTCTGAAACCCTGACACAGTCCAGTCCCACTGTCTGAAACCCCGACACAGTCCAGCCCCACTGTATGAAACCCTGACACAATCCAATCCCACTGTCTGAAACCCCGATACAGTCCAGTCCCACTGTCTGAATCCCCGAAACAGTCGAATCCCGCTGTCTGAAACCCCGAAACAGTCCAGTCCCACTGTCAGAAACCCCGATACAGTCCAGTCCCACTGTCTGAATCCCCGAAACAGTCGAATCCCGCTGTCTGAAACCCCGAAACAGTCCAGTCCCACTGTCAGAAACCCCGACACAGTCCAGTCCCACTGTCTGAATCCCCGACCGAGTCCAATCCCACCGTCTGAAAGCTTGGCACAGTCTAGTCCCATTGTCTGAAAACCCGACACAGTCCAGTCCGACTGTCTGAAACCCCAACACAGTCCAGTCCCACTGTCTGAAACGCCGACACAGTCGAAGCCCGCTGTCTAAATCCCCGAAACAGTCCAGTCCCACTGACAGAAACCCCGACACAGTCCAGTGCCACTGTCTGAAACCCCGACACAGTCGAATCCCGCTGTCTGAAACCCCGAAACAGTCCAGTACCACTGTCTGAAACCCCGACTCAGTCCAGTCCCACTGTCTGAAACCCCGACAGAGTCCAATCCCACTGTCTGAAAGCTCGGCACAGTCCAGTCCCAGTGTCTGAAAACCCGACACAGTCCAGTCCGACTCTCTGAAACCCCGACACAGTCCAGTCCCACTGTATGAAACCCAGACACAGTCCAATCCCACTGTCTGAATCCCGAACACAGTGCACTCCCACTGTCTGAAAACCCCGACACAGTCCGGTCCCACCGTTTGAAACCCCGGTACAGTCCAGTCCCACTGTCTGAAATGCCGACACAGTCCAGTCCCACTCTCTGAAACCCCGACACAGTCCAGTCCCACTGTATGAAACCCAGACACAGTCCAGACCCACTGTCTGAATCCCCGACACAGTCCAGTCCCACTGTCTGAAACCCCGACACAGTCCAGCCCCACTGTATGAAACCCCGACACAATCCAATCCCACTGTCTGAAACCCCGATACAGTCCAGTCCCACTGTCTGAAACGCCGACACAGTCAAGTGCCACTGTCTGATGCCCCGACACAATCCAATCGCACTGACTGAAACCCCGACACAGTCCAGACCCTCTGTCTGAAACCCCGACACTGTCCAGTCCCACTGTATGAAACCCCGACACAGTCCAGTCCCACTGTCTGAAACCCCGACACAGTGCAGTCCAGCTGTCTGAAACCCCGACACTGTCCAGTCCCACTGTCTGAAACCCCGACACTGTCCAGTCCCACTGTATGAAACCCCGACACAGTCCAGTCCAACTGTCTGAAACCCCGACACTGTCCAGTCCCACTGTCTGAAACCCCGACACTGTCCAGTCCCACTGTCTGAAACCCCGACACAGTCCAGCCCCACTGTATAAAACCCCGACACAATCCAATCCCACTGTCTGAAACCCCGATACAGTCCAGTCCCACTGTCTGAAACGCCGACACAGTCAAGTGCCACTGTCTGATGCCCCGACACAATCCAATCGCACTGACTGAAACCCCGACACAGTCCAGACCCTCTGTCTGAAACCCCGACACTGTCCAGTCCCACTGTATGAAACCCCGACACAGTCCAGTCCCACTGTCTGAAACCCCGACACAGTGCAGTCCAGCTGTCTGAAACCCCGACACTGTCCAGTCCCACTGTCTGAAACCCCGACACTGTCCAGTCCCACTGTATGAAACCCCGACACAGTCCAGTCCCACTGTCTGAAACCCCGACACTGTCCAGTCCCACTGTCTGAAACCCCGACACTGTCCAGTCCCACTGTCTGAAACCCCGACACTGTCCAGTCCCAATGTCTGAAACCCCGACACAGTGCAGTCCAGCTGACTGAAACCCCAACACAGTCCAATCCAACAGTCTGAATCCCGAACACAGTGCACTCCCACTCTCTGAAAGCCCCGACACAGTCCAATCCCACTGTCTGAAACCCCGACACAGTCCAGTCCCAGTGTATGAAACCCAGACACAGTCCAGTCCCACTGTCTTAAATCCCGACATAGTCCAGTCCCATTGTCTGAAACCCCGACACAATCCAATCCCACTGTCTGAAACCCCGACACAGTCCAGTCCCACTGTCTGAAACACCGACACAGTCCAGTCCCACTCTCTGAAATCCCGACACAGTCCAATCCCACTGTCTGAATCCCGAACAGAGTGCACTCCCACTGTCTGAAACCCCCGACACAGTTCAGTCCCACTGTCTGAAACCCCGACACAGTCCAGTTCCACTGTCTGAAACCCTGACACAGTCCAGTCCCACTGTCTGAAACCCCGACACAGTCCAGTCCCACTGTATGAAACCCCGACACAATCCAATCCCACTGTCTGAAACCCCGATACAGTCCAGTCCCACTGTCTGAAACGCCGACACAGTCAAGTGCCACTGTCTGATGCCCCGACACAATCCAATCCCACTGACTGAAACCCCGACACAGTCCAGTCCCACTGTCTGAAACCCCGACACTGTCCAGTCCCAGTGTATGAAACCCCGACACAGTCCAGTCCCACTGTATGAAACCCCGACACTGTCCAGTCCCACTGTCTGAAACCCCGACACAATCCAATCCCACTGTCTGAAACCCCGATACAGTCCAGTCCCACTGTCTGAAACGCCGACACAGTCAAGTGCCACTGTCTGATGCCCCGACACAATCCAATCCCACTGACTGAAACCCCGACACAGTCCAGTCCCACTGTCTGAAACCCCGACACTGTCCAGTCCCAGTGTATGAAACCCCGACACAGTCCAGTCCCACTGTATGAAACCCCGACACTGTCCAGTCCCACTGTCTGAAACCCCGACAGTGTCCAGTCCCACTGTCTGAAACCCCGACACAGTGCAGTCCAGCTGACTGAAACCCCAACACAGTCCAATCCAACAGTCTGAATCCCGCACACAGTGCACTCCCACTGTCTGAAACCCCCGACAGAGTCCAATCCCACTGTCTGAAACCCCGACACAGTCCAGTCCCAGTGTATGAAACCCAGACACAGTACAGTCCCACTGTCTGAAATCCCGACACAGTCCAGTCCCATTGTCTGAAACCCCGACACAATCCAATCCCACTGTCTGAAACCCCGACACAGTCCAGTCCCACTGTCTGAAATGCCTACACAGTCCAGTCCCACTGTCTGAAACCCCGACACAGTCCAGTCCCACTGTATGAAACTCCGACACAGTCCAGTGCCACTGTCTGAAACAACGACACAGTCTAGTGCCACTGTCTGAAACCCCAACACAGTCCAGTCCCTCTGACCGAAACCCGAAAACAGTCCAGTCCCATTGTCTGAAGCTCCGACACAGTCCAGTGCCACTGTCTGAAACCCCAACACTGTCCAGTCCCACTGTCTGAAACCCCGACACAGTCCAGTCCCACTGTCTGAAACCCCGACACAGTCGAATCCCGCTGTCTGAAACCCCGAAACCGTCCAGTCCCACTGACAGAAACCCCGACACAGTCCAGTCCCATTGTCTGAAACCCCGAAACAATCCAATCCCACTGTCTGAAACCCCGACACAGTCCAGTGCCACTGTCTGAATCCCCGACTGAGTCCAATCCCACCGTCTGAAAGCTCGGCACAGTCCAGTCCCATTGTCTGAAAACCCGACACAGTCCAGTCCGACTGTCTGAAACCCCGACACAGTCCAGTCCCACTGTCTGAAACCCCGACACTGTCCAGTCCCACTGTATGAAACCCCGACACAGTGGAGTCCCACTGTCTGAAACCCCGATACTGTCCAGTCCCACGGTCTGAATCCCCGACACTGTCCAGTCCCACTGTCTGAAACCCCGACACTGTCCAGTCCCAATGTCTGAAACCCCGACACAGTGCAGTCCAGCTGACTGAAACCCCAACACAGTCCAATCCAACAGTCTGAATCCCGAACACAGTGCACTCCCACTCTCTGAAAGCCCCGACACAGTCCATTCCCACTGTCTGAAACCCCGACACAGTCCAGTCCCAGTGTATGAAACCCAGACACAGTCCAGTCCCACTGTCTTAAATCCCGACATAGTCCAGTCCCATTGTCTGAAACCCCGACACAATCCAATCCCACTGTCTGAAACCCCGACACAGTCCAGTCCCACTGTCTGAAACGCCGACACAGTCCAGTCCCACTCTCTGAAACCCCGACACAGTCCAGTCCCACTGTATGAAACCCAGACACAGTCCAATCCCACTCTCTGCAACCCCGACACAGTCCAGTCCCACTGTATGAAACCCAGACACAGTCGAATCCCGCTGTCTGAAACCCCGACACAGTCCAGTTCCACTGTCTGAAACCCTGACACAGTCCAGTCCCACTGTCTGAAACCCCGACACAGTCCAGCCCCACTGTATGAAACCCCGACACAATCCAATCCCACTGTCTGAAACCCCGATACAGTCCAGTCCCACTGTCTGAATCCCCGACACAGTCGAATCCCGCTGTCTGAAACCCCGAAACAGTCCAGTCCCACTGTCAGAAACCCCGACACAGTCCAGTCCCACTGTCTGAATCCCCGACTGAGTCCAATCCCACCGTCTGAAAGCTCGGCACAGTCCAGTCCCATTGTCTGAAAACCCGACACATTCCAGTCCGACTGTCTGAAACCCCGACACAGTCCAGTCCCACTGTCTGAAACGCCGACACAGTCGAAGCCCGCTGTCTAAAACCCCGAAACAGTCCAGTCCCACTGACAGAAACCCCGACACAGTCCAGTGCCACTGTCTGAAACCCCGACACAGTCGAATCCCGCTGTCTGAAACCCCGAAACAGTCCAGTACCACTGTCTGAAACCCCGACACAGTCCAGTCCCACTGTCTGAAACCCCGACAGAGTCCAATCCCACTGTCTGAAAGCTCGGCACAGTCCAGTCCCATTGTCTGAAAACCCGACACAGTCCAGTCCGACTCTCTGAAACCCCGACACAGTCCAGTCCCACTGTATGAAACCCAGACACAGTCCAATCCCACTGTCTGAATCCCGAACACAGTGCACTCCCACTGTCTGAAAACCCTGACACAGTCCGGTCCCACCGTTTGAATCCCCGACACAGTCCAGTCCCACTGACTGAAACCCCGACACAGTCCAGCCCCAGTGTATGAAACCCCGACACAATCCAATCCCACTGTCTGAAACCCCGATACAGTCCAGTCCCACTGTCTGAAATGCCGACACAGTCAAGTGCCACTGTCTGATGCCCCGACACAATCCAATCGCACTGACTGAAACCCCGACACAGTCCAGACCCTCTGTCTGAAACCCCGACACTGTCCAGTCCCACTGTATGAAACCCCGACACAGTCCAGTCCCACTGTCTGAAACCCCGACACAGTGCAGTCCAGCTGTCTGAAACCCCGACACTGTCCAGTCCCACTGTCTGAAACCCCGACACTGTCCAGTCCCACTGTATGAAACCCCGACACAGTCCAGTCCCACTGTCTGAAACCCCGACACTGTCCAGTCCCACTGTCTGAAACCCCGACACTGTCCATTCCCACTGTCTGAAACCCCGACACTGTCCAGTCCCAATGTCTGAAACCCCGACACAGTGCAGTCCAGCTGACTCAAACCCCAACACAGTCCAATCCAACAGTCTGAATCCCGAACACAGTGCACTCCCACTCTCTGAAAGCCCCGACACAGTCCAATCCCACTGTCTGAAACCCCGACACAGTCCAGTCCCAGTGGATGAAACCCAGACACAGTCCAGTCCCACTGTCTTAAATCCCGACATAGTCCAGTCCCATTGTCTGAAACCCCGACACAATCCAATCCCACTGTCTGAAACCCCGACACAGTCCAGTCCCACTGTCTGAAACGCCGACACAGTCCAGTCCCACTCTCTGAAATCCCGACACAGTCCAGTCCCACTGTATGAAACCCAGACACAGTCCAATCCCACTGTCTGAATTCCGAAGACAGTCCAGTCCCACTGTATGAAACTCCGACACAGTCCAGTGCCACTGTCTGAAACAACGACACAGTCCAGTGCCACTGTCTGAAACCCCAACACATTCCAGTCCCACTGTCCGAAACCCCGAAACAGTCCAGTCCCAGTGTCTGAAGCTCCGACACAGTCCAATCCCACTGTCTGAATCCCGAACACAGTGCACTCCCACTGTCTGAAACCCCCGACACAGTCCAGTCCCACTGTCTGAAACCCCGACACAGTCCAGTTCCACTGTCTGAAACCCTGACACAGTCCAGTCCCACTGTCTGAAACCCCGACACAGTCCAGTCCCACTGTATGAAACCCCGACACAATCCAATCCCACTATCTGAAACCCCGATACAGTCCAGTCCCACTGTCTGAAACGCCGACACAGTCAAGTGCCACTGTCTGATGCCCCGACACAATCCAATCCCACTGACTGAAACCCCGACACAGTCCAGTCCCACTGTCTGAAACCCCGACACTGTCCAGTCCCAGTGTATGAAACCCCGACACAGTCCAGTCCCACTGTCTGAAACCCCGACACTGTCCAGTCCCACTGTCTGAAACCCCGACACTGTCCAGTCCCACTGTCTGAAACCCCGACACAGTGCAGTCCAGCTGACTGAAACCCCAACACAGTCCAATCCAACAGTCTGAATCCCGCACACAGTGCACTCCCACTGTCTGAAAGCCCCGACACAGTCCAATCCCACTGTCTGAAACCCCGACACAGTCCAGTCCCAGTGTATGAAACCCAGACACAGTCCAGCCCCACTGTCTGAAATCCCGACACAGTCCAGTCCCATTGTCTGAAACCCCGACACAATCCAATGCCACTGTCTGAAACCCCGACACAGTCCAGTCCCATTGTCTGAAGCTCCGACACAGTCCAGTGCCACTGTCTGAAACCCCAACACTGTCCAGTCCCACTGTCTGAAACCCCGACACAGTCCACTCCCACTGTCTGAAACCCAGACACAGTCGAATCCCGCTGTCTGAAACCCCGAAACCGTCCAGTCCCACTGACAGAAACCCCGACACAGTCCAGTCCCATTGTCTGAAACCCCGTCACAATCCAATCCCACTGTCTGAAACCCCGACACAGTCCAGTCCCACTGTCTGAAAATCCGACACAGTCCAGAGCCACTGTCTGATGCCCCGACAGTCCAGTCCCACTGTCTGAAACGCCGACACAGTCCAGTGCCACTGTCTGATGCCCCAACACAGTCCAGTCCCACTGTCAGAAACGCCCACACAGTCCAGTGCCACTGTCTGATGCCCCGACACAGTCCAGTCCCACTGTCTGAAACGCCGACACAGTCCAGTGCCACTGTCTGATGCCCCGACACAATCCAATCCCACTGACTGAAACCCCGACACAGTCCAGTCCCACTGTCTGAAACCCCGACACTGTCCAGTCCCACTGTCTGAAACCCCGACACAGTCCACTCCCACTGTCTGAAACCCCGACACAGTCGAATCCCGCTGTCTGAGACCCCGAAACCGTCCAGTCCCACTGACAGAAACCCAGACACAGTCCAGTCCCATTGTCTGAAACCCCGACACAATCCAATCCCACTGTCTGAAACCCCGACACAGTCCAGTCCCACTGTCTGAAACGCCGACACAGTCCAGTCCCACTCTCTGAAACCCCGACACAGTCCAGTCCCACTGTCTGAAACCCCGACACAGTCCAGTCCCACTGTCTGAAAAGCCGACACAGTCCAGTGCCACTGTCTGATGCCCAGGCAGTCCAGTCCCACTGTCTGAAACGCCGACACAGTCCAGTGCCACTGTCTGATGCCCCAACACAGTCCAGTCCCACTGTCTGAAACGCCCACACAGTCCAGTGCCACTGTCTGATGCCCCGACACAGTCCAGTCCCACTGTCTGAAACGCCGACACAGTCCAGTGCCACTGTCTGATGCCCCGACACAATCCAATCCCACTGACTGAAACCCCGACACAGACCAGTCCCACTGTCTGAAACCCCGACACTGTCCAGTCCCACTGTCTGAAGCCCCGACACAGTCCACTCCCACTGTCTGAAACCCCGACAAAGTCGAATCCCGCTGTCTGAAACCCCGAAACAGTCCAGTCCCACTGACAGAAACCCCGACACAGTCCAGTCCCATTGTCTGAAACCCCGACACAATCCAATCCCACTGTCTGAAACCCCGACACAGTCCAGTCCCACTGTCTGAAACGCCGACACAGTCCAGTCCCACTCTCTGAAACCCCGACACAGTCCAGTCCCACTGTATGAAACCCAGACACAGTCCAATCCCACTGTCTGAATTCCGAACACAGTCCAGTCCCACTGTATGAAACTCCGACACAGTCCTGTGCCACTGTCTGAAACCCCGACACAGTCCACTGCCACTATCTGAAACCCCAACACATTCCAGTCCCACTGTCCGAAACCCCGAAACAGTCCAGTCCCACTGTCTGAAGCTCCGACACAGTCCAATCCCACTGTCTGAATCCCGAACACAGTGCACTCCCACTGTCTGAAACCCCCGACACAGTCCAGTCCCACTGTCTGAAACCCCGACACAGTCCAGTTCCACTGTCTGAAACCCTGACACAGTCCAGTCCCACTGTCTGAAACCCCGACACAGTCCAGTCCCTCTGTATGAAACCCCGACACAATCCAATCCCACTGTCTGAAACCCCGATACAGTCCAGTCCCACTGTCTGAAACGCCGACACAGTCAAGTGCCACTGTCTGATGCCCCGACACAATCCAATCCCACTGACTGAAACCCCGACACAGTCCAGTCCCACTGTCTGAAACCCCGACACTGTCCAGTCCCAGTGTATGAAACCCCGACACAGTCCAGTCCCACTGTCTGAAACCCCGACACTGTCCAGTCCCACTGTCTGAAACCCCGACACTGTCCAGTCCCACTGTCTGAAACCCCGACACAGTGCAGTCCAGCTGACTGAAACCCCAACACAGTCCAATCCAACAGTTTGAATCCCGAACACAGTGCACTCCCACTGTCTGAAACCCCCGACACAGTCCAATCCCACTGTCTGAAACGCTGACACAGTCCAGTCCCAGTGTATGAAACCCAGACACAGTCCAGTCCCACTGTCTGAAATCCCGACACAGTCCAGTCGCATTGTCTGAAACCCCGACAGAATCCAATCCCACTGTCTGAAACGCCGACACAGTCCAGTCCCACTGTCTGAAACCCCGACACAGTCCAGTCCCACTGTATGAAACTCCGACACAGTCCAGTGCCACTGTCTGAAACCCCGACACAGTCCAGTGCTACTGTCTGAAACCCCAACACAGTCCAGTCCCACTGTCCGAAAACCCAAAACAGTCCAGTCCCATTGTCTGAAGCTCCGACACAGTCCAGTGCCACTGTCTGAAACCCCAACACAGTCCAGTCCCACTGTCTGAAACCCCGACACAGTCCAGTCCCACTGTCTGAAACGCCGACACAGTCCAGTGCCACTGTCTGATGCCCCAACACAATCCAATCCCACTGTCTGAAACGCCGACACAGTCCAGTCCCACTGTCTGAAACCCAACACAGTCCAACTCCACTGTCTGAAACCCCGACACAGTGCAGTCCCACTGACTGAAACCCCGACACAGTCCAATCCCTCTGTATGAAAGCCAACACAGTCCAATCCCACTGTCTGATACCCCGACACCGTGCAGTACCACTGTCTGAATGCTCGACACAGTCTAATCCCACTGTATGAGTCCCGTACACAATCCAATCCCACTGTCTGAAACCCCGACACTGTCCAGTCCCACTGTCTGAAATCCCGACACAGTCCAGTCCCATTGTCTGAAACCCCGACACAATCCAATCCCACTGTCTGAAACGCCGACACAGTCCAGTCCCACTGTCTGAAACTCCGACACAGTCCAGTGCCACTGTCTGAAACCCCGACACAGTCCAGTGCTACTGTCTGAAACCCCAACACAGTCCAGTCCCTCTGTCCGAAAACCCAAAACAGTCCAGTCCCATTGTCTGAAGCTCCGACACAGTCCAGTGCAACTGTCTGAAACACCAACACAGTCCAGTCCCACTGTCTGAAACCCCGACACAGTCCAGTCCCACTGTCTGAAACGCCGACACAGTCCAGTGCCACTGTCTGATGCCCCGACACAATCCAATCCCACTGTCTGAAACACCGACACAGTCCAGTCCCACTGTCTTAAACCCAACACAGTCCAACTCCACTGTCTGAAACCCCGACACAGTGCAGTCCCACTGACTGAAACCCCGACACAGTCCAATCCCTCTGTATGAAAGCCAACACAGTCCAATCCCACTGTCTGATACCCCGACACCGTGCAGTCCCACTGTCTGATTGCTCGACACAGTCTAATCCCACTGTATGAGTCCTGTACACAATCCAATCCCACTGTCTGAAACCCCGACACAGTCCAGTCCCACTGTCTGAAACGCCGACACAGTCCAGTGCCACTGTCTGATTCCCTTCACAGTCCAGTCCCACTGTCTGAAACTCCGACACAGTCCAGTGCCACTGTCTGATGCCCCGACAAAGTCCAGTCCCACTGTCTGAAACGCCGACACAGTCCAGTGCCACTGTCTGATGCCCCGACAGAATCCAATCCCACTGACTGAAACCCCGACACAGTCCAGTCCCACTGTCTGAAACCCCGACACTGTCCAGTCCCACTGTCTGAAAACCCGACACAGTCCAGTCCCACTGTCTGAAACGCCGACACAGTCGAATCCCGCTGTCTGAAACCCCGAAACAGTCCAGTCCCACTGACAGAAACCCCGACACAGTTCTGTGCCACTGTCTGACACCCCAACACAGTCGAATCCCGCTGTCTGAAACCCCGAAACAGTCCAGTACCACTGTCTGAAACCCCGACACAGTCCAGTCCCACTGTCTGAAACCCCGACAGAGTCCAATACCACTGTATGAAAGCTCGGCACAGTCCAGTCCCATTGTCTGAAAACCCGACAGTCCAGTCCGACTGTCTGAAACCCCGACACAGTCCAGTCCCACTGTATGAAACCCAGACACAGTCCAATCAAACTGTCTGAATCCCGAACACAGTGCACTCCCACTGTCTGAAACCCCCGACACAGTCCAATCCCACTGTCTGAAACCCCGACACAGTCCAGTCCCAGTGTATGAAACCCAGACACAGTCCAGTCCCACTGTCTGAAATCCCGACACAGTCCAGTCCCACTGTTTGAAACCCTGACACTGTCCAGTCCCACTGTCTGAAACCCCGACACAGTCCAGTCCCACTGTATGAAACCCAGACACAGTCCAATCAAACTGTCTGAATCCCGAACACAGTGCACTCCCACTGTCTGAAACCCCCGACACAGTCCAATCCCACTGTCTGAAACCCCGACACAGTCCAGTCCCAGTGTATGAAACCCAGACACAGTCCAGTCCCACTGTCTGAAATCCCGACACAGTCCAGTCCCACTGTTTGAAACCCCGACACTGTCCAGTCCCACTGTCTGAAACCCCGACACTGTCCAGTCCCACTGTCTGAAACCCCGACACAGTGCAGTCCAGCTGACTGAAACCCCAACACAGTCCAATCCAACAGTCTGAATCCCAAACACAGTGCTCTCCCACTGTCTGAAACCCCCGACACAGTCCAATCCCACTGTCTGAAACCCCGACACAGTCCAGTCCCTGTGTATGAAACCCAGACACAGTCCAGTCCCACTGTCTGAAATCCCGACACAGTCCAGTCCCATTGTCTGAAACCCCGACACAATCCAATCCCACTGTCTGAAATGCCGACACAGTCCAGTCCCACTGTCCGAAACCCCAAAACAGTCCAGTCCCATTGTCTGAAGCTCCGACACAGTCCAGTGCCACTGTCTGAAACCCCAACACAGTCCAGTCCCACTGTCTGAAACCGCGACACAGTCCAGTCCCACTGTCTGAAACGCCGACACAGTCCAGTGCCACTGTCTGATGCCCCGACACAATCCAATCCCACTGTCTGTAACGCCGACACAGTCCAGTCCCATGGTCTGAAACCCCGACACTGTCCAGTCCCACTGTCTGAAACCCCGACACAGTCCAGTCCCACTGTCTGAAACCCCGACACAATCAAGTCCCACTGTCTGAAAACCCGACACAGTCCAGTCCCACTGACAGAAACCCCAACACAGTCCACTCCCAATGTCTGAATCCCCGACAGAGTCGAATCCCGCTGTCTGAAACGCCGAAACAGTCCAGTCCCACTGTCAGAAACCCCGACACAGTCCAGTCCCACTGTCTGAAACCCCGACACAGTCCAGTCCCACTGTCTGAAACCCCGAAACAGTCCAATCCCACTGACAGAAACCCCGACACAGTCCAGTGCCACTGTCTGAAACCCCGACACATTCGAATCCCGCTGTCTGAAACCCCGAAACAGTCCAGTACCACTGTCTGAAACCCCGACACAGTCCAGTCCCACTGTCTGAAACCCCGACAGAGTCCAATCCCACTGTCTGAAAGCTCGGCACAGTCCAGTCCCATTGTCTGAAAACCCGACACAGTCCAGTCCGACTGTCTGAAACCCCGATACAGTCCAGTCCCACTGTTTGAAACCCAGACACAGTCCAATCCCACTGTCTGAATCCCGAACACAGTGCACTCCCACTGTCTGAAACCCCCGACACAGTCCAGTCCCACTGTCTGAAACCCCGACACAGTCCAGTTCCACTGTCTGAAACCCTGACACAGTGCACTCCCACTGTCTGAAAACCCTGACACAGTCCGGTCCCACCGTTTGAAACCCCGGTACAGTCCAGTCCCACTGTCTGAAATGCCGACACAGTCCAGTCCCACTCTCTGAAACCCCGACACAGTCCAGTCCCACTGTATGAAACCCAGACACAGTCCAGACCCACTGTCTGAATCCCCGACACAGTCCAGTCCCACTGACTGAAACCCCGACACAGTCCAGCCCCAGTGTATGAAACCCCGACACAATCCAATCCCACTGTCTGAAACCCCGATACAGTCCAGTCCCACTGTCTGAAATGCCGACACAGTCAAGTGCCACTGTCTGATGCCCCGACACAATCCAATCGCACTGACTGAAACCCCGACACAGTCCAGACCCTCTGTCTGAAACCCCGACACTGTCCAGTCCCACTGTATGAAACCCCGACACAGTCCAGTCCCACTGTCTGAAACCCCGACACAGTGCAGTCCAGCTGTCTGAAACCCCGACACTGTCCAGTCCCACTGTCTGAAACCCCGACACTGTCCAGTCCCACTGTATGAAACCCCGACACAGTCCAGTCCCACTGTCTGAAACCCCGACACTGTCCAGTCCCACTGTCTGAAACCCCGACACTGTCCATTCCCACTGTCTGAAACCCCGACACTGTCCAGTCCCAATGTCTGAAACCCCGACACAGTGCAGTCCAGCTGACTCAAACCCCAACACAGTCCAATCCAACAGTCTGAATCCCGAACACAGTGCACTCCCACTCTCTGAAAGCCCCGACACAGTCCAATCCCACTGTCTGAAACCCCGACACAGTCCAGTCCCAGTGGATGAAACCCAGACACAGTCCAGTCCCACTGTCTTAAATCCCGACATAGTCCAGTCCCATTGTCTGAAACCCCGACACAATCCAATCCCACTGTCTGAAACCCCGACACAGTCCAGTCCCACTGTCTGAAACGCCGACACAGTCCAGTCCCACTCTCTGAAATCCCGACACAGTCCAGTCCCACTGTATGAAACCCAGACACAGTCCAATCCCACTGTCTGAATTCCGAAGACAGTCCAGTCCCACTGTATGAAACTCCGACACAGTCCAGTGCCACTGTCTGAAACAACGACACAGTCCAGTGCCACTGTCTGAAACCCCAACACATTCCAGTCCCACTGTCCGAAACCCCGAAACAGTCCAGTCCCAGTGTCTGAAGCTCCGACACAGTCCAATCCCACTGTCTGAATCCCGAACACAGTGCACTCCCACTGTCTGAAACCCCCGACACAGTCCAGTCCCACTGTCTGAAACCCCGACACAGTCCAGTTCCACTGTCTGAAACCCTGACACAGTCCAGTCCCACTGTCTGAAACCCCGACACAGTCCAGTCCCACTGTATGAAACCCCGACACAATCCAATCCCACTATCTGAAACCCCGATACAGTCCAGTCCCACTGTCTGAAACGCCGACACAGTCAAGTGCCACTGTCTGATGCCCCGACACAATCCAATCCCACTGACTGAAACCCCGACACAGTCCAGTCCCACTGTCTGAAACCCCGACACTGTCCAGTCCCAGTGTATGAAACCCCGACACAGTCCAGTCCCACTGTCTGAAACCCCGACACTGTCCAGTCCCACTGTCTGAAACCCCGACACTGTCCAGTCCCACTGTCTGAAACCCCGACACAGTGCAGTCCAGCTGACTGAAACCCCAACACAGTCCAATCCAACAGTCTGAATCCCGCACACAGTGCACTCCCACTGTCTGAAAGCCCCGACACAGTCCAATCCCACTGTCTGAAACCCCGACACAGTCCAGTCCCAGTGTATGAAACCCAGACACAGTCCAGCCCCACTGTCTGAAATCCCGACACAGTCCAGTCCCATTGTCTGAAACCCCGACACAATCCAATGCCACTGTCTGAAACCCCGACACAGTCCAGTCCCATTGTCTGAAGCTCCGACACAGTCCAGTGCCACTGTCTGAAACCCCAACACTGTCCAGTCCCACTGTCTGAAACCCCGACACAGTCCACTCCCACTGTCTGAAACCCAGACACAGTCGAATCCCGCTGTCTGAAACCCCGAAACCGTCCAGTCCCACTGACAGAAACCCCGACACAGTCCAGTCCCACTGTCTGAAACCCCGACACAGTCCAGTCCCACTGTCTGAAAAGCCGACACAGTCCAGTGCCACTGTCTGATGCCCAGGCAGTCCAGTCCCACTGTCTGAAAAGCCGACACAGTCCAGTGCCACTGTCTGATGCCCCAACACAGTCCAGTCCCACTGTCTGAAACGCCCACACAGTCCAGTGCCACTGTCTGATGCCCCGACACAGTCCAGTCCCACTGTCTGAAACGCCGACACAGTCCAGTGCCACTGTCTGATGCCCCGACACAATCCAATCCCACTGACTGAAACCCCGACACAGTCCAGTCCCACTGTCTGAAACCCCGACACTGTCCAGTCCCACTGTCTGAAGCCCCGACACAGTCCACTCCCACTGTCTGAAACCCCGACACAGTCGAATCCCGCTGTCTGAAACCCCGAAACAGTCCAGTCCCACTGACAGAAACCCCGACACAGTCCAGTCCCATTGTCTGAAACCCCGACACAATCCAATCCCACTGTCTGAAACCCCGACACAGTCCAGTCCCACTGTCTGAAACGCCGACACAGTCCAGTCCCACTCTCTGAAACCCCGACACAGTCCAGTCCCACTGTATGAAACCCAGACACAGTCCAATCCCACTGTCTGAATTCCGAACACAGTCCAGTCCCACTGTATGAAACTCCGACACAGTCCTGTGCCACTGTCTGAAACCCCGACACAGTCCACTGCCACTATCTGAAACCCCAACACATTCCAGTCCCACTGTCCGAAACCCCGAAACAGTCCAGTCCCACTGTCTGAAGCTCCGACACAGTCCAATCCCACTGTCTGAATCCCGAACACAGTGCACTCCCACTGTCTGAAACCCCCGACACAGTCCAGTCCCACTGTCTGAAACCCCGACACAGTCCAGTTCCACTGTCTGAAACCCTGACACAGTCCAGTCCCACTGTCTGAAACCCCGACACAGTCCAGTCCCTCTGTATGAAACCCCGACACAATCCAATCCCACTGTCTGAAACCCCGATACAGTCCAGTCCCACTGTCTGAAACGCCGACACAGTCAAGTGCCACTGTCTGATGCCCCGACACAGTCCAATCCCACTGACTGAAACCCCGACACAGTCCAGTCCCACTGTCTGAAACCCCGACACTGTCCAGTCCCAGTGTATGAAACCCCGACACAGTCCAGTCCCACTGTCTGAAACCCCGACACTGTCCAGTCCCACTGTCTGAAACCCCGACACTGTCCAGTCCCACTGTCTGAAACCCCGACACAGTGCAGTCCAGCTGACTGAAACCCCAACACAGTCCAATCCAACAGTTTGAATCCCGAACACAGTGCACTCCCACTGTCTGAAACACCCGACACAGTCCAATCCCACTGTCTGAAACGCTGACACAGTCCAGTCCCAGTGTATGAAACCCAGACACAGTCCAGTCCCACTGTCTGAAATCCCGACACAGTCCAGTCCCATTGTCTGAAACCCCGACAGAATCCAATCCCACTGTCTGAAACGCCGACACAGTCCAGTCCCACTGTCTGAAACCCCGACACAGTCCAGTCCCACTGTATGAAACTCCGACACAGTCCAGTGCCACTGTCTGAAACCCCGACACAGTCCAGTGCTACTGTCTGAAACCCCAACACAGTCCAGTCCCACTGTCCGAAAACCCAAAACAGTCCAGTCCCATTGTCTGAAGCTCCGACACAGTCCAGTGCCACTGTCTGAAACCCCAACACAGTCCAGTCCCACTGTCTGAAACCCCGACACAGTCCAGTCCCACTGTCTGAAACGCCGACACAGTCCAGTGCCACTGTCTGATGCCCAAACACAATCCAATCCCACTGTCTGAAACGCCGACACAGTCCAGTCCCACTGTCTGAAACCCAACACAGTCCAACTCCACTGTCTGAAACCCCGACACAGTGCAGTCCCACTGACTGAAACCCCGACACAGTCCAATCCCTCTGTATGAAAGCCAACACAGTCCAATCCCACTGTCTGATACCCCGACACCGTGCAGTACCACTGTCTGAATGCTCGACACAGTCTAATCCCACTGTATGAGTCCCGTACACAATCCAATCCCACTGTCTGAAACCCCGACACTGTCCAGTCCCACTGTCTGAAATCCCGATACAGTCCAGTCCCATTGTCTGAAACCCCGACACAATCCAATCCCACTGTCTGAAACGCCGACACAGTCCAGTCCCACTGTCTGAAACTCCGACACAGTCCAGTGCCACTGTCTGAAACCCCGACACAGTCCAGTGCTACTGTCTGAAACCCCAACACAGTCCAGTCCCTCTGTCCGAAAACCCAAAACAGTCCAGTCCCATTGTCTGAAGCTCCGACACAGTCCAGTGCAACTGTCTGAAACACCAACACAGTCCAGTCCCACTGTCTGAAACCCCGACACAGTCCAGTCCCACTGTCTGAAACGCCGACACAGTCCAGTGCCACTGTCTGATGCCCCGACACAATCCAATCCCACTGTCTGAAACACCGACACAGTCCAGTCCCACTGTCTTAAACCCAACACAGTCCAACTCCACTGTCTGAAACCCCGACACAGTGCAGTCCCACTGACTGAAACCCCGACACAGTCCAATCCCTCTGTATGAAAGCCAACACAGTCCAATCCCACTGTCTGATACCCCGACACCGTGCAGTCCCACTGTCTGATTGCTCGACACAGTCTAATCCCACTGTATGAGTCCTGTACACAATCCAATCCCACTGTCTGAAACCCCGACACAGTCCAGTCCCACTGTCTGAAACGCCGACACAGTCCAGTGCCACTGTCTGATTCCCTT